>NC_141626.1:49853136-49858136 GCF_047967505.1 Dipteris shenzhenensis | reverse complement strand
CTTTGCATGTAAGTCGATTCCACCTAGTTGAAGGTGTGTGCAAAGTATTGTGCCCATCAGATATGCTTTGCATTGTCGATCGAGCATAAAACACCGTTTTTGGCTTAGTGTCATGCACAACCATGAAAAAATATAGTCCTAAGTGTGTTAATCAAACAAGTACTTATCGGATGGGGGCTCCACTTTGATGGCAAGTCCGTTTCAACTAGGTTGAGATGCATGCAAAGTATTGTCACCATGGATATGCTCTACATGGTCGATTACGCATTATATGTAACGTTTTTCCTGTAGTGATATGCACATCTGCAAAAAAACATGCCCTTAGGTATGTTATTTGACCAAGTACTTATCGGATGGGTGTGCCTCTTTGAGAACATTTCAATACCACCTAGGTTAAGGTGTAGGAAAAGTATTGTGCCCATCAGATATGCTTTGCATGGTCGATCGAGCATTAAATATCATTTTTGCCTTCGTGTCATGCACATCTGTAAAAAAACATGCTGCTAGGTGTGTTATCCGATCAAGAAATTGTGCGATGGAAATGCCACTTTGCATGTAATTCAATTCTACCTAGTTGAAGGTGTGTGCAAAGTATTGTGCCCATGTGTTATTCAAACAAGTACTTATCGGATGAAGGCTCCACTTTGCACGCAATTCTGTTTCAACTAGGTTGACGTGCGTGCAAAGTATTGTCACCATCGGATATGCTTTGCATGGCTGATCACGCATTATACACCGTTTTTCCCCTAGTGATATGCACATCTGCAAAAAAAAATGCCCTTAGGTGTGTTATCTGACCAAGTACTTATCAGATGGGTGTGCCTCTTTGAAAAGTGTTGTGCCCATGGGATATGCTTTGCATGGTCGATCAAGCATTAAATACCATTTTTGCCTTAGTGTCATGCACATCCGTAAAAAATCACACTGCTAGGTATGTTATCTGATCAAGCACTTCATGCCACTTTGCATGTAAGTCAATTCCACCTAGTTGACGGTGTGTGCAAGGTATTGTGCCCATCGAATATGCTTCACATTGTCGATCAAGCATAAAACACCGTTTTTGCCTTAGTGTCATGCACAACCATGAAAAAACACGGTCCTAGGTGTGTTAATCAAACAAGTACTTATCGGATGGAGGATCCAATTTGCACGCAAGTCTGTTTCAACTAGGTTGAGATGTGTGCAAAGTATTGTGACCATCGAATATGCTCTACATGGTCGATTACGCATTATACAACGTTTTTCCTGTAGTGATATGCACATTCGCAAAAAAACATGCCCTTAGGTATGTTATCTCACTAAGTACTTATCGGATGGGTGTGCCTCTTTGAGAACATTTCAATACCACCTAGGTTAAGGCATAGGAACAGTATTGTGCCCATCGGATATGCTTTTCATGCTCGATCGAGCATTAAATACCATTTTTGCCTTAGTGTCATGCACATCCGTAAAAAAACACGCTGCTAGGTGTGTTATCCAATCAAGTACTTATGAGATGTGAATTCCACTTTGCATGTAAATAAAATCCACCTAGTTGAAGGTGTGTCCAAGGTATTGTGCCCATCAAATATGCTTTGCATTATCAATCAAGCATAAAACACCATTTTTGCCTTAGTGTCGTGCACAACCATATTAAAACACGGCCCTAGGAGTGTTATTCAAACAAGTACTTATCAGATGGGGGCTACACTTTGCATGCAAGTTCCTTTCATCTATGTTGAGGTGCATGCAAAGTATTGTCACCATCGGATATGCGTTGCATGGTCGATCAAGCATTATACACCGTTTTTTCTCTAGTGATATGCACATTCGCAAAAAAACACGCCCTTAGGTGTGTTATCTGACCAAGTACTTATCAGATGGGTGTGCCTCTTTGAGAACATTTCAACACCACCTAGGTTGAGGCGTAGGAAAAGTGTTGTGCCCATCGGATGTTCTTTGCATGGTCGATCGAGCATGAAATACTATTTTTGCTCTAGTGTCATGCACATTCGTAAAAAATCATGCTGCTAGGTATGTTATCCGATAAAGCACTTATGGGATGGGCGTGCCACTTTTCATGTAAGCCAATTCCACCTAGTTGAAGGTGTGTGAAAAGTATTGTGCCCATCGGATAGGCTTTGCATTGTGGATCAAGCATAAAACACCGTTTTTGCCTTAGTGTCATGCACAACCATATAAAAACACAACCCTAGGGGTGTTATTCAAACAAGTACTTATCGGATGGGGGCTCCACTTTGCATGCAAGTCCGTTTCAACTACGTTGAGGTGCGTGCAAAGTATTGTCACCATCGGATATGCTTTGCATGGTCGATCACACATTATACACCATTTTTTCCCTAGTGATATGCACATCTGCGAAAAAACACGCCCTTAGGTGTGTTATCTGACCAAGTACTTATCGGATGGGTGTGCCTCTTTGAGAACATTTCAATAACACCTAGGTTGAGGCATAGGAAAAGTGTTGTGCCCATCGGATATTTTTTGCATGGTCGATCGAGCATTAAATACTATTTTCGCTCTAGTGTCATGCACATCCGTAAAAAAACACGCTGCTAGATATGTTATCCAATCAAGCACTTATGGGATGGGTGTGCCACTTTTCATGTAAGTCAATTCAACCTAGTTAAGGTGTGTGCAAAGTATTGTGCGCATTGGATATGCTTTGCATTGTCGATCAAGCATAAAACACCGTTCTTGGCTTAGTGTCATGCACAACCATGAAAAAACACGGTCCTAAGTGTGTTAATCAAACAAGTACTTATCGGATGGGGGTTCTAGTTTGCATGCAAGTCTGTTTCAACTAGGTTGAGATGCGTGCAAAGTATTGTCACCATGAGATATGCTCTGCATGGTCGATTACGCATTATACAATGTTTTTCCCGTAGTGATATGCACATCCACAAAAAAACACGCCCTTAGGTATGTTCTCTGACCAGGTACTTATCGGATGGGTGTGCCTCTTTGAGAACATTTCAATATCACCTAGGTTAAGGCATAGGAAAAGTATTGTGCCCATTGAATATGCTTTGCATGGTTGATTGAGCATTAAATACCATTTTTACCTTAGTGTCATGCACATCCGTAAAAAAGCACGTTGCTAGGTGTGTTATCCGATCATGTACTTATGCGATGGGAATGCCACTTTGCATGTAAGTCAATTCCACCTAGTTGAAGGTGTGTGAAAAGTATTGTGCCCATCGGATATGCTTTGCATTGTCGATCAAGCATAAAACACCCTTTAGCATATTCTCACCTTGTGCCTCTTCACCTTGTTCATGTGGAATATTTTTAAGAGTGTCTTTATAGAATCGATTGAAGGTTTCCTTGAAATTTGTAGGCCCTGTAAATGTTATTTGATCCAGAAAACTATTTTTGATTGGACAAAACATTATTGGACACAGGACCACATTGCTTGCCACAGGTTTCTTACCATCTCTCAAAGCCTCGTATATTTGCAGTGCATAGGATATATCAAGGCTTTTGCTATTAGTAAAGATAGCTGCAGCTTCCACGTCTTTGGCATTCACAAACCACGTCCTTTGACCCCAAATATATCCCACATCATCATTTGTAACTGCTTCATTAAGACGCAGATTAAGATTTTTGATTGATGTGAGTTCATCCTGATCATCTTTAGCTCGGGTTCTGAGTCTTCTTCATGTTTCTCTTCTTTTAACCGTTTTTCATCCACATTATCTCTCTCTACAGTAGGACGATGCCTTTTTTTACTGCTTGGAACCATGGCTCTTGCAGTACTAGCCTTTTGCATTTCACGTCGTGGTTTGCTAGCAAGAGCTTCTAGCATAACTGCAGTGGATCGACCTTGATCTTCTTCAATTTTTTTTAATTCCTGTGCACTTGAGGCTTGTGTTTCATCATCCTTAGTTACATCCACCATTTCTTGCTCTAGAAGTTTGCGCTCATGTTCTACACGTTTGTGATAGTGTGCCTGTTCTTCTTATCCATGCATTGAAGTCTGAGCTTTTTGATCTCCTTCATGTGAAGATCCTTGAATATGAGGAGCATATTGTGCATCTTGAAAGTACTCAAACATTATCTTTGCATGAATCCTTTTTGCCATCACACTAGGAAATTGCTCCCAAGTATATGCAAGAGCCTCCAATGCACTTTGCAGCTCTGGAAACTTTGATGGTTGAGGAGGAGGCATCACAAAGGACTTTGAGTCTCTCCTTGACACAACAAAATGAAGACTGCCAACTTCAGGATCTAAAATCTTTGTAAAAATATCCATAAAAGTCTCTTTTGGCTCTATCATTATGCCTACTACAAGGCTTGAAGTCATATCTTTTTTGAAGAAAGTAGCATCCCATGGATCTTCAACATCATTGAACTCCCTTTTTGACATAAGTAGAAAGAGTCTCTTCTCCTTTTGATGAAGAAACCAAGCTCTTTTGCCCATGTGATATCGAGTCTACCTACTAAAGCCATTGGGGCTAAATTCCTTTCCTTTCAAATTCAAAGTGACATCAGAGACCCATTCTCTGATCTTAGAGTCATTTAGGATAGCCCCCACATTAGTTGATTGCTCCATAATCCTACAAGAAAAGATAATGAAGAATTTAGATACATACAAGGCTTTACAAGGCTTCATATGGCAATAAATGTGGGAAATAGCCCCAAAGGCTTTACAAGGCTTCATATGGCAATAAATGTGGGAAATAGCCTAGAAGGCTTTACAAGGCTTAAATATTTGTACAAATGTAAAAAAATTAGCCAATAAAGCTTTACAATGAAATAAAATGTCGTAATCTGTCCATCCATTGATATTTGTGCAATGATACCCAACTAATGCAATCTACCCACTAAAAACTGTTCCACTAATATCCACTTATGCAGCCCACATGATATCCACTTATGCAGCCCACTGATACTCGTTAAATAGTGAATGGTCGGGATGGTTGGGTTTATTACAAGGCGCTTCATATGACAATAAATGTAAAAAATAGCATAGAAGGCTTTACAAGGTTTTTTATGAC
>NC_141626.1:49773136-49850636 GCF_047967505.1 Dipteris shenzhenensis | reverse complement strand
GAACACAAATTTCAATAAGAAATTAATTCAAATAGATTTCAAAAACTTTAACAATAAACTAATTGAAAAAGAATTGTAAGTAAAGAAAAAGAATTACAAGACGAATGAAAAAGAATGCAAGTACCTAGAAAAAGTGAAAAAAGTAAGGCTCCGCTTATCCTTTCTCTTCCGCTCTTGGTTGCTTCAATGAAATGAGGAGAGAATGAGAATGAATGAATGGAAAGAAGAGTATATATAACAAAAACTAGCCCACTCCTCCCACGCATAAATTTAAATTTTTAAAAAAGAGAGGGAAATTTGAATTCATTATAAATTTGAATTCAAATTTGTGTTCAACATTCTTCTTATACTTTCTTCTCGTATGTTCCTTTTGAATTCAAATTTGTGTTCAACATTCTTCTTGATACTTTCTTCTCGTAAGTCCCTTTCATTCTTCTCGTAAGTCAAATCTTATTTGTTGCTCTTGCTCTTGCTCGTGATAGTAAGTCAAATCTTATTTGTCACTCTTGCTCGTGATAGTAAGTCAAATCTTATTTGAGCAAGAATCTTATTTGTCGCTCTTTTCTCGTGATAGTTCTACTTTTAGTTGTAAGAATTCAAATTTGTGTTGAAGAGCTCGTGATAGTTCTACTTTTAGTTGTAAGAATTCAAATTTGTGTTTAACATTCTTCTTGATACTTTCTTCTCGTAAGTCCCTTTCATTCTTTTCCTAAGTCAAATCTTATTTGTCGCTCTTGTAAGAATTCAACCTCTCTCCCTCTACTCCCTCTATTCCCTCGCTTTCTCTCTCCCTCACTCTCTCTCTCTCTCCCATACCTTCCCCCCTCACTCTCTCTCTCGCTTTCTCTCTCCCTCCCCTCACTCTCTCTCTCCCTCCCCTCCCTCCTCTCCCCTCTCTCTCCTTCCGCTCCCTCCTCTCCCCTCCCTCTCTCTCTCTCTCTCTCCCTCCCCTCCCTCACCTTCCCCCCCTCACTCTCTCTCTCGCTTTCTCTCTCCCTCCCCTCACTCTCTCTCTCCATCCCCTCCCTCCTCTCCCCTCTCTCTCCTTCCGCTCCCTCCTCTCCCCTCCCTCTCTCTCTCTCCTCTCCCTCCCCTCCCTCCTCTCCCCTCTCTCTCCTTCCACTCCCTCCTCTCCCCTCCCTCCTCTCCCTTTCTGTCTCCCTCCCCTCCCCTCTCTCTCTCCCTTGCCTCCCCTCCCTCCCGTTCTGGCGGTCATGGCCACCAGGACACCTCCCCCCCTCCATCCCCTCCATCCCTCCCCTCCATCCCCTCCCTCCCTCGACCCCCCCTGCCCTCCCTCCCTCCATCCCCCCCTCCCTCCCATCCTGGCGGCTGCGGCCGCTAGGATCCCCCCCCCCCATCCCCTCCCTCCCTCTACCCCCCCCTTCCCTCATTCCCTCACTCCCCTCCTTGGGGTCTTGGCGACCGCAGCCACCAGAACCTCCCCCGCCCCCTCCCTCCCCTCCCCCCCCTCCATCCCCTCCTTCCCCTCCCTGGGGTCCTAGCGGCCGTGGCTGCTAGAACCACCCCTCCCTCCCTCGACCCCGCCCCCCGCCCCTCCCCCCCCTCCATCCCCTCCCTGGGGTCCTGGCCGCCGCCGCCAGAAACCCCCCCTCCATCCCCTCCATCCCCCCCGCCCCTCCCTCCCCTCCCCCCCCTCCATCCCCTCCTTGGGTTCCTGGCGGCCGCGGCTGCCAGAACCCCCCCTCCCTCCCTCGACCTTCCCCCCCGCCCCTCCCTCCCCCCCCTCCATCCCCTCTTTGGGGTCCTGGCGGTCGCGATCGCCAGAACCCCCCTCCCTCCCTCGACCCTGCCCCCGACCCCTCCCTCCCTCCCCTCCATCCCCTCCTTGGGGTCCTGGCGGCCCCCCTCCCTCCCTCGACCCCCCTCCCCTCCCCCCCCCATCCCCTCCTTGGGGTCCTGGTAGCCGCAGCCACTAGAACCCCCCCTCCCTCCCTCAACCACACCCCTGCCCCTCCCTCCCCTCCCCCCCCCTCCATCCCCTCCTTGGGGTCCTGGCGGCCATGGCCGCCAAATACCCCCCCTTCCTCCCTCGACCCCGTCCCCACCCCTCCCTCCCCTCCCCCCCTCCATCCCCTCCTTGGGGTCTTGGCGACCGCGACCGCCAGAACCCCCCCTCCCTCCCTCGACCCCGCTCCCCTCCCCCCCCTCCCCTCCCCCCCTCCATCCCCTCCTTGGGGTCCTGGCGGCCGCAGCTGCCAAAACCCCCCCTCCCTCCCTCGACCCCGCTTCCCTCCCCCCCCTCCCTTCCCCCCCCTCCATCCCCTCCTTGGGGTCTTGGCGGCTGCGGCTGCCAGAAACCCCCCCTCCCTCCCTCGACCCTGCCCCCGCCCCTCCCCCCCCTCCATCCCCTCCTTGGGGTCCTGGCGGCCGCGGCCGCCAGAACCCCCCCTCCCTCCCTCGACCCCGCCCCTGCCCCTCCCCCCCTCCATCCCCTCCTTAGGTTCCTGGTGGCTGCGGCCGCTAGAATCCCCCCCTCCCTCCCTCGACCCTGCTCCCCTCCCCCCTCCCCTCCCCCCCCTCCATCCCCTCCTTGGGGTCTTGGCAGCTACGGCAGCCAAAACCCCCCCTCCCTCCCTCGACCCCGCCCCCCACCCCTCCATCCCTCCCCCCCCTCCATCCCCTCCATCCCCCCTGCCCCTCCCTGTGAAGATAGTGGTAGAGAGGGAAGGAGTGTCACTTGCGGCTTTCTCACATGCACAATGGGGGAATACACACAAAGGTGGAGGCTGAAAACATTTTTCCTCTTCTTAGTTGTGAAAGCCAAAAGAACTCTTGTACAAAGAAAATAGAAGAACCCTATATGTGGGTCTCAAACCAAACTCAACTAACTAAGGTGGCATACTAACTGAGCCACAAACTAGAGTAGATAAGGATAGCTATCATCTAGCTATTATTCGTGGGCGGTGTACCAACCGCATCTCCAGCTAATAAGTCGGTGACATAAATGCACAACAATCACCCTGGCATATCGCGAGTGGAGCTCGATATCTCAACACTCCCTCCCCTCCCCCCCCTCCATCCCCTCCTTGGGGTCCTGGCGGCCGTGGCCGCTAGAACCCCCCCTCCCTCCCTCGAACCTGCCCCTCGCCCCTCCCTCCCCTCCCCCCCTCCATCCCCTCCTTCCCCGCCCCCCCTCCATCCCCTCCCTCCCTTGACCCCCCCTCCCTCTCGTCCTAGTGGCCGCTAGGAACCCCCCCCATCCCCTCCCTCCCTCCCTCGACCCCCCTCGGGCTCCTCCCTCCCTCCTTGGCTCCTCTTTCTCGTCCCCCTCCACTTCCCTCTTCCTCTTGGAGGCCGCGGCCTCCAAGGCTTCTCTCCTTCTCCTCTCTAAACTTTCTCTCTCTCTCGAGTTCCTCTCTCTCTTTCTTTCTCTCTCTTCAAATTAAAAAAAAAAACTCTAGATAAAGAATTCATCAAAAAAATTTGCAAGTACCTGGAAAAAGTTTGTAAGTTTGCTCTTTCTTGCTTTCTTGCTCTTCCTTCCTTGCTTTCTTGCTCGTCCTTGCTTTCTTGCTTCAATGAATGAAATGAGGGGAGAATGAATGAAGAAGGAAGACTATATATAAGAAAAATTAGGTTTTCCTCCTCCTCTCCTATTGGCTTTCCATTCCTCCCCTCTCTCCTATTGGCTTTTCATTTCTCCCCTCTCCCATTGGCTCCCATTACTCCCCCTCTCCCATTGGACCCCCATCCCTCATCCCAATCTTCCATTGGCCCTCCCCCCATCCATTTCTTCTTCCTCCCCCATTGCCACCACTCCCATCCCACATTCCCACCACGTCCCATACTCCTCCCATTTCCCAAAATCCCATATTTCCCCATCTCACCCTCCTCTTTTTCATCCCCTATTAACTCCCCTCACTCATTTCACTCCCTTATTATCCTACTCCCCTATTACCTCCCCCTCTCCCATTCCATTCTTCCCTCCCCACTCTCACTTCCACTTCCCATTACTCACTTGCCATTTGAAAACTATTAATATATTATTATACTATTTTTTATACTTATTATCATACACCCCTATTACTTCCCTCTCTCATTCCACTCCTCCCTCCTCACTCCCACTTCCACTTCCGATTACTCACTTGCTATACACATTTGCAAACTATTAATATATTATTATATGATTTTTTATACTATTTGCAAACTTACATGTGGGCAAAATCACAGGTGTCAAAGCGATCCTATTGTGGTCATACAACAACTGTACTTTTATTCAAGGGTGTAACTACAAGGGCGTATTTATCCTCATCAACAAGCTTATTTCAGCTTTTATTTTGACACAATACTCAAGGTATGAAGTGCATAATTTGTGCACTAGGTGTTTACTTTGTTGTATCAAAATTGTTTGCCACAGACACACATATACACATACCAAGAATTTTCTAATATTATCGCATCTACATTTCTCCGATGGGCACAAAGCTTTGTACACGCCTAAACCTAGGTCGTATTGACTTGCATACAAAGTGGTGCACCCATCCCATAAGTACTTGTTCAGATAACACACCTCCAAATGTATTTTATGATGATTGTGCATAACACTAGGAACAAAATGGTGTATAATGTGCGATCGACTATGCAAAGCATATCCAATGGACACAATACTTTGCACGTTTCTCAACCTAGGCAGTATTGACTTGTGTGCAAAGTGGCATCCCCATCCGATAAGTACTTGTTTGAAAAATACACCTAGGATCGTGTTTTTTGATGGTTGTACATGACACCAAGGCCAAAACAGTATTTAATACTCAATCTACCATGTAAAGCATATCCGATGGGCACAATACTTTGCACATGCCTCAAAAGCAGTGGTATGGTATTCCATGCAAAGTGGAACGCCCATTCAATAAGTACTTGGTATGATATTACACCTAAGAGCGTGTTCTTTGACGGATGTGCATATAACATTAGGGGGAAAACGGTGTATAATGTGTGATCCCCCATGCAAAGCATAATCAATAGACACAATACTATGCACGCACATCAACCTAATTGAAATTGACTTTCTTGCAAAGTGGCTCCCCCATCTGACAAGTACTTTTTAGAATATCACATCTAGGACCATGTTTTTTATTGGTTGTTGTCCATGACACTAAGGCAAAAATGCTATTTTATGCTTAATCGACAATGCAACACATATTCGATTGTCACAATACTTTGCACACATCTCAACCTAGGTATTATTGACTTACATGCAAAGTGGCGTGCCCATCCCATAAGTACTTAGTTGAATAACACATCTAGGACCCTGTTTTTTGACGGTTGTGCATGACACTAAGGCCAAAATAGTGTTCAATGCTTGTTCGACAATGCAAAGCATATTCGATGGGCACAATACTTTGCATGAGTCTCAACAATTCTCGTATTGCATTGCATGCAAAGTGGTACACCCATCTGATAAGCAGTTGGTCGGATAACACACCTAAAAGCATGTTTTTTTATGGTTGTGCATGACATTGAGGCACAAACGGAGTTTAATACATGATATACCATGCAAAGTACATCCGATGGGCACAATACTTTGCACCCACCTCAAACTAGGTGTTATTTAGTTGCATGAAAAGTGGCGTGTCGGTTAGATAAGTACTTGATCCGATAACACACATAGGACCGTGTTTTTTTACAAATGTGCTTGACACTAAGGCAAAAACGGTGTTTTATGCTTGATCAACAATGCAAAGCATATCCGATGGGCACAATACTCTGTACACACCTTCAAATAGGTGGAATTGATGTACATGCAAAGTGGCATGCCCATCCCATAAGTGCTTGATCAGATAACATACCTAGCAACGTGTTTTTTTACGGATGTCAAGACACGAGCAAAAATAGTATTTAATGGTCGATCGACCATGCAAAGGATATCCGATGGGCACAACACTTTTCCTACACTACAAGCTAGGTGGTATTGAAATGTTCTCAAAGAGGCACATCCATCCGATAAGTACTTGGTCAGATAACACACCTAAGGGCGTGTTTTTTTGCAGATGTGCATATCACTAGGAAAAAAACAGTGTATAATGCGTGATCGACCATGCAAAGCATATCCGATGCTGACAATACTTTGCACGCACATCAACGTAGTTGAAACAAACTTTCGTGCAAAGTGGAGCCCCCATCCGATAAGTACTTGTTTGATTAACACACCTAGGACCGTGTTTTTTCATGGTTGTGCATGACATAAAGGCATGCTTGATCGACAATGCAAAGCACATTCGATGGGCACAATACTTTGCACACACCTTCAACTACATGGAATTGACTTACATGCAAAGTGGCATTCCCATCGCATAAGTACTTGATCGGATAACACACCTAGCAGCATGTTTTTTGACAGATGTGCATGACACCAAGGCAAAAATGGTATTTAATGCTCGATCGACCATGAAAAGCATATCCGATGGTCACAATACTTTTCCTTCACCTTAACCTAGGTTGTATTGAAATGTTCTCAAAGAGGCACACCCATCCGATAAGTACTTGGTCAGATAGCATACCTAAGGGCGTGTTTTTTTGCGGATGTGCATATTACTAGGGAAAAAATGGTGTATAATGCGTGATCGACCATGCAAAGCATATCCGATGGTGACAATACTTTGCACGCACCTCAATGTAGTTGAAACGGTCTTGCGTGCAAAGTGGAGCCCCCATCCAATAAGTACTTGTTTGAATAACACACCTACGGCCGTGTTTTTATATAGTTGTGCATGACACTAAGACAAAAACGGTGTTTTATGCTTGATCGACAATGCAAAGCATATCCGATGGGCACAATACTTTGCACACACCTTCAACTACATGGAATTGACTTACATGCAAAGTGGATTTCCCATCGCATAAGTACTTGATCGGATAACACACCTAGTAGCGTGTTTTTTTACGGATATGCATGACACTAAGGCAAAAATGGTATTTAATGCTCGATCGACCATGCAAAGCATATCCGATGGGCACACTACTTTTCCTATGCCTTAACCTAGGTGATATTGAAATGTTCTCAAAGAGGCACACCCATCCGATAAGTACTTGATCAGATAACATACCTAAGGGCATGTTTTTTTGCGGATGTGCATATCACTATAGGAAAAACGTTGTATAATGCGTAATCGACCATGCAGAGCATATCTGATGGTGACAGTACTTTGCATGCATCTCAACCTAGTTGAAATAGACTTGCATACAAACTGGAGCCCCCATCCGATAAGTACTTGTTTGATTAACACACCTAGGACCGTGTTTTTTCATGGTTGTGCATGACACTAAGGCAAAAACGGTGTTTTATGCTTGATCGAGAATGCAAAGCATATTCGATGGGCACAATACTTTTCACACACCTTCAACTAGGTGGAATTGACTTATGTGCAAAGTGGCAGTCCCATCGCATACGTACTTGATCGGATAACACACCTAGTAGCGTGTTTTTTAACGGATGTGCATGACACTAAGGCAAAAATGGTATTTAATGCTCGATCGACCATGAAAAGCATATCCGATGGGCACAATACTTTTCCTACGCCTTAACCTAGGTGGTATTGAAATTTTCTCAAAGAGGCACACCCATCCGATAAGTACTTGGTCAGATAACATACCAAAGGGCGTGTTTTTTTGTGGATGTGCATATCACTACGGGAAAAACATTGTATAATGCGTAATTGACCATGTAGAGATCATTCGATGGTGACAATACTTTGCACGCATCTCAACCTAGTGGAAACAGACTTGCGTACAAACTGGAGCCCCCATCCAATAAGTACTTGTTTGATTAACACACCTGGGACCGTGTTTTTTCATGGTTGTGCATGACACTAAGGCAAAAACGGTGTTTTATGCTTGATCGACAATGCAAAGCATATTCGATGGGCACAATACTTTTCACACACCTTCAACTAGGTGGAATTGACTTACATGCAAAGTGGAAGTCCCATCGCATAAGTACTTGATCGGATAACACACCTAGCAGCGTGTTTTCTTACGGATGTGCATGACACTAAGGCAAAAATGGTATTTAATGCTCGATCGACCATGCAAAGCATATTCAATGGGCACAATACTTTTCACACACCTTCAACTATGTGGAATTGACTTACATGCAAAGTGGAAGTCCCATCGCATAAGTACTTGATCGGATAACACACCTAGTAGTGTGTTTTTTTACGGATGTGCATGACACTAAGGCAAAAATGGTATTTAATGCTCGATTGACCATGCAAAGCATATCCGATGGGCACAATACTTTTTGTACACCTTAACCTAGGTTCTCAAATAGGCACACCCATCCGATAAGTACTTGGTCAGATAACATACCTAAGGGCATGTTTTTTTGCAGATGTGCATATCACTACAGGAAAAACGTTGTATAATGCATAATCGACCATGCAGAGCATATCCGATGGTGACAATACTTTGCATGCATCTCAACCTAGTTGAAACGGACTTGCGTACAAACTAGAGCCCCCATCCGATAAGTACTTGTTTGATTAACACACCTAGGACCGTGTTTTTTCATGGTTGTGCATGATACTAAGCCAAAAACAGTGTTTTATGCTTGATCGATAATGCAAAGCATATCCGATGGGCACAATACTTTGCACACACCTTCAAATAGGTGTATTTGATCTACATGCAAAGTGGCACACCCATCCCATAAGTACTTGATCGGATAACATACCTAGCAGCGTGTTTTTTTTACAAATGTGCATGACACTAGAGCAAAAATAGTATTTAATGCTCGATCGACCATGCAAAGGATATTCGATGGGCACAACACTTTTCCTATGCCTCAACCTAGGTGGTATTGAAATGTTCTCAAAGAGGTACACCCATCCGATAAGTACTTGATCAGATAACACACGTAAGGGCATGTTTTTTTGCGGATGTGCATATCACTAGGGAAAAAACAGTGTATAATGTGTGATCGACCATGGAAATCATATCCGATGGTGACAATACTTTGCACGCACCTCAGCGTAGTTGAAATGGACTTGCGTGCAAAGTGTAGCTCCTATCCAATAAGTACTTGTTTAGTTAACACAGCTAGGACCATGTTTTTTCATGGTTGTGCATGACACTAAGCCAAAAACGGTGTTTTATGCTTGATCAACAATGCAAAGCATATTCGATGGCATAATACTTTGCACACACCTTCAACTAGTTGGAATTGACTTACATGCAAAGTGGCACATCCATCCCATAAGTGCATGACTGGATAACATACCTAGCAGCATGTTTTTTTACGGATGTGCATGACACAAGCAAAAATAGTGTTTAATGCTCGATCGACCATGCAAAGGATATCCGATGGGCACAACACTTTCCGTACACCTCAACCTAGGTGGTATTGAAATGTTCTCAAAGAGGCTTACCCATTCGATAAGTACTTGGTTAGATAACACACCTAAGGCCATGTTTTTTTGTGGATGTGCATATCACTAGGGAAAAAATGGTGTATAATGCGTGATCGACCATGCAAAGCATATCCGATGGTGACAATACTTTGCACACACCTCAACGTAGTTGAAATAGACTTACGTGCAAAGTGGATCCCCCATCCCATAAGTACTTGTTTGAATAACACACCTACAACCGTGTTTTTATATGGTTGTGCATGACACTAAGGCAAATATATGCTTCACCACATTATAGTCAATGTTACAATGAGTAAGTGGAATTTGTTTCTCGGACAGCAAATACTTAATGTCACTATGCACTGCATCATGCCTCACCTGTACATTGATGCATTCTTCCATGCAGTGGTCTTTGTCTTTTTTTCCAAAAAACCATTCTTTCTTTAAAATTTTTTGTGCTGCCATGATGCATACTTGTCAGCTAAGTACTTTATAGGCCTCCACATCCTTGCCGTCAACTCCTTCTTATCCATTATCTTTGACTTTTCGGAGATAAACAAAGGAGCTTCATAGGTCAACTGTCCACGCTCACAAGCAATGCACGTTTCAAGCATCTCATTGAACACTTCAATAGGACGAAATATGATAGAAGTATAGTCGGCATATCTGTCCCTCACCACCTTGAGGCTTATCATATTTTCTTCTCTCTCTTGAGTTCCCCTAGGCACAACTGCACTCAAAGAAGTATAGAATTTCGTGAGTGTGTCGGCGTCTGCTTTTATGACCTTTTGCTTCAAATCAGGATTTGGAGAACCAAATGTTGTCCATATAACCCTTGCCTTCTGTAAGACCTCTGATGTTGAGGATATCTTACGCCTTCCATGGACATAATGATTAAGTCTTTCGGACTCAATCAAATACTTGATCTCATGCTTGAATATACAGATTGTTGCAAGATAATAATGGAATGAACTTATCTTTGCAAATTGTTCTGAAGTGCATCTTTTGACCTCCTTTGCTTCCTTTGTGATCTAATTACAAGCATAAGCCCAATGTTGACCATCAATGGGCTGGAATCTACAATAAAGGAGGAATTCCTTCTTTGCTGTCAACACCCAAGGTAAAGCTATGGGCAAACAGGTGGATTAAAAAGGATGAAGATGGGTCAGAAATAGTAACCTCTTACATGAGAAAAGAAATCCCACAACAGGTGGTTGCATATGTGGAAAGATTAATCAGCGAGATAAGGATGCCAACAGATATGCACCAAAGCTTTCAATTCAATGTAGAGGTTACGGCAAAGTCTGGAAAGCTTGTGAACTTGAGGGGAGTCTCAGAAGATGACTTCATCAAGAATGAGTCAGCATGGGATAAGCCACAACTATTCTTTATCAATGAAGTTTCTAGCAATGATATCCATAACTTGATTGATAGAATAGTATATACCACCATTAGCAAAGTGGCAATTTGCAACATTGTCATTTTTGTTGATAAAAAAGACAAAGAAGCCATGCAGGTTACTCTAGAGCGAGCATATTCATCAGATTTGAAGATCTATAGTAGTGTTTATGCAGCAAAGAGAGGCAAGAGAGAATGTGGCATAGCGATTCAATCTCTTGAATCATTCTTTTTGTGTATGCAGAGTCCCAACCCTGATCACTCCTTACAAAAGAACATAAGAGGGAATTCAAATAATTTGAGATTGATGCTAGAAGAGCAAAATATTCCTAGGTCCATACACTATCAAAAAAACAACTATGGAAGTCCTGCAAAAAGTGGGAGTCTCTTGCATACCATGATGGAGAATTTGCTACCGGCAGGTTGGAAGGTCACCTTGTGCAGGATGGGATATTTATTTGAGGATCTCCTTAGAAAAGGCAACTCCATAAATATTATTGAAAACAAGCATTTCATGGCTTATTTTCAGCTTCAAGCAGATCTAACCATAGGCTATGAAAAAGAGATAGACCACAAGGACACTGATGACATGGATGATTAACTTGAAGATCATAATGTCCCTGTTGATGATGATGAAAAGATGGATTTACATGACCCATTGAGGTTGGTGGATGAAGACAAACATGATGATGCCTTCTTTGATAATTATGGCTCGCAGGGTTATGTAAAAAGGCCACTACGACAATACTTAGCAGTATGAACTCTCTATTTCTCAACTAAATACTATTTTTTAAATAAGATTTAAATTTAAAGATAATGAATCTAATCTCTCATATTTGTTTATAGGCAATAGAGGGAGAAGAAATGGATGAAGTCAATATGGAGGCACACCCTTCTACTTCAGCAATGCAACCACCTCTAAATTTGATTGAAGAATCCCATGAGCACAAGAGTTTTAAAGACACCGTGGAAAAGCAGAATGACTGCAAACATAGAATACAAGCTATGACAGAGACCCATTCTGCAAATTTAACGGCATTGGATAAAATGGAGAGCTCATTTGAAGTTAGGATCGTTTTGAAATGAGAATCTTAGTATTTGAGCTTTAGTAGAGAGGAGGTTTCAATCCTCTCCAATCCTTTAAAAGAGGTTAATGACAATGTTATCCTAGCCATTCTCAGGTAACGTTTGTTTATTTGTTGCTACTTCAATGAGCTAACATTTGTTTATTTGTTTACAGTGTAGTTATATCCCCCCTCCAATTGGACCCCCTATTGGCTTTTCATTTCTCCCCTCTCCCATTGGCTCCCATTACTCCCCCTCTCCCAGTGGGCCCCCATCCCTCATCCCAATCTTCCATTGGCCCTCCCCCCATCCATTTCTTCTTCCTCCCCTATTGCCACCACTCCCATCCCACATTTCCACCACGTCCCATACTCCTCCCATTTCCCAAAATCCCATATTTCCCCATCTCACCCTCCTCTTTTTCATCCCCTATTAGCTCCCCTCACTCATTTCACTCCCTTATTATCCTACTCATACACCCCTATTGCTTCCCTCTCCCATTCCACTCCTCCCTCCTCACTCCCACTTCCACTTTCCATTACTCACTTGCTATACACATTTGCAAACTATTAATATATTATTATATGAATTTTTATACTATTTGCAAACTTACATGTGGGCAAAATCACAGGTGTCAAAGCGATCCTATTGTGGTCATGCAACAACTGTGCTTTTATTCAAGGGTGTATTTATCCTCATCAACAAGCTTATTTTAGCTTTTATTTTGACACAATACTCAAGGTATGAAGTGCATAATTTATGCACTAGGTGTTTACTTTGTTGTATCAAAATTATTTGCCACACACACACACACACATACACATACCGAGAAGTTTCTAATATTATCGCATCTACATTTCTCCGATGGGCACAAGACTTTGTACACGCCTCAACCTAGGTTGTATTGACTTGCATACAAAGTGGTGCACCCATCCCATAAGTACTTGTTCGGATAACACACCTCCAAACGTATTTTATGACGATTGTGCATAACACTAGGAACAAAATGGTGTATAATGTGCGATCGACTATGCAAAGCATATCCAATGGATACAAGACTTTGCACGTTCCTCAACCTTGGCAGTATTGACTTTTGTGCAAAGTGGCATCCCCATCCAATAAGTACTTATTTGAAAAATACACCTAGGATCGTGTTTTTTGACGATTGTACATGACACCAAGGCAAAAACGGTATTTAATACTCAATCTACCATGTAAAGCATATCCGATGGGCACAATACTTTGCACATGCCTCAAAAGCGGTGGTATGGTATTCCATGCAAAGTGGAACGCCCATTCAATAAGTAATTGGTATGATAGTACACCTAAGAGCGTGTTCTTTGACGGATGTGCATATAACATTAGGGGGAAAACGGTGTATAATGTGTGATCCCCCATGCAAATCATAATCAATAGACACAATACTATGCACGCACATCAACCTAATTGAAATTGACTTTCTTGCAAAGTGGCTCCCCCATCTGACAAGTACTTTTTAGAATATCACATCTAGGACCATGTTTTTTATTGGTTGTTGTCGATGACACTAAGGCAAAAACGTTGTTTTATGCTTAATCGACAATGCAACGCATATCCGATCATCACAATACTTTGCACACATCTCAACCTAGGTATTATTGACTTACATGCAAAGTGGCGTGCCCATCCCATAAGCACTTAGTCGAATAACACATCTAGGACCGCGTCTTTTGATGGTTGTGCATGACACTAAGGCCAAAACAGTGTTTAATGCTTGTTCGACAATGCAAAGCATATCCGATGGGCACAATACTTTGCATGAGTCTCAAAAATTATGGTATTTCATTGCATGCAAAGTGCCACACCCATCTGATAAGTAGTTGGTCGGATAACACACCTAAAAGCGTCTTTTTTTATGGTTGTACATGACATTGCAGCACAAACGGAGTTTAATACGTGATATACCATGCAAAGTACATCTGCCGATGGGCACAATACTTTGCACCCACCTCAACCTAGGTGTTATTGAGTTGCATGAAAAGTGGCGTGTCGGTTAGATAAGTACTTGATCCGATACCATGTTGGAATACTGAAAGGAAAGAGTAGAGTGGACACAAAATTAGAATACTTGCTTATGGAATAAAGAAGAGTGAGGTCCTTAAGTAGGCACCTCATACAAGCTCACTGACATCACTGATGACCTCAGAGCTCCACAATCATCTCCTCAATCTGCTCCTAGATTCTCTCAATCATCCTATGTGGCTTTTCCACCACCTAACTGTGCTTGTGGGCACCTAACTGTGCCTCTAGCACTCACACATAGAAACATAAGGTGTGCCTGAGGCATACACCTTGAGATATCCCAACAAACCCCCCCTCAAGGAAATGCCTCAGGCTATGTCAAGGATACATCTAGTCTCATAGTTTCTCATGCCATCTCATGGTGGTCAAGGATATATCTATGGCTAGGTTCTCATGCTAGCAAGGGTTCCCTTGTCTATAAGGTAAACAAAAAGGGATACAAAAAGACTTTCCAATGGTTATCTCCCCTGCATGTACATGCACACAATGTATGCAGGAGGTACCATGGAACAAAACATACACATGGCCTACATCATAAGGTGACCAGAGGTGTTTACAAAACACACAAAAACACAATAGTTTATTTCATTCATTTTGGAGGACTATCCAGGCTCAGTACCTTGACTCAAACAACTAGGGGAGATACAAGTGGAGCTCAAAAAACATATTCATCATCAGAAGGGTCCTCATCCAGGAGAGGCCCATCAACTGAAATGAGATTTGCTGAAACGGTCTTTTCTTTGTCCTTTCCTGTCTCCTTGTTTTTGGCATAGCAATATTGCACCTTCCTTGAGACATTATGCTGTGCTGGAAATCTTGATTCTCCTTTACATTTCTTATCCTCCCAAGCAGTCGGATCAATATTTGATCCTCCAAAACTTGCAGCCTCAAAAATCCCATGAAGCTGATGAGTTGTGTAGTTATACAAGAACAAGGGAAGGCCAGGCTGTATGGCACGAATAGAGTCCCGATACCTCTGGGGTAAGCCTAACAGTTGTCGCTTCAAATCTTCTTGCATCGTATCATTATTGCAGACAAAAATGTAGCCACCTAACGTTTCATTTTGAGGCAAAGACTCGGCTGGGGGCAAAGATTTAAACCTTTTGTCAATACCATTTCCCAAGGGTGTTTGTGCAATTCCATTAGAAGCACCATTGATCAAGCTTGACTTCTGCCCAGTATCAGTAGAATTCCAATCTACATTCAAAAACTTATTCACTGTCTCGTTTTTTGCGTCTTGTCCCTTATATTTGTGCTTTCCTTTCGCAGATTTATCAGCAGAAGATCGTTTCAATTCAGCTTTGGTATTCCTTTCCACAGTAGATCGCATTTGTTCCGCAAATGCTAGCTTCGAGGTGACAAGGTTCCACTTTAAATCTTCAGCAGCAAGGTTCCGGTTTTGATCTTCAAAAGCTTTGACTTGTCCACACAATTCATCCCCATATTGAAAGAAGTTGTACAGATCTGCCATCGAAGTCTTGGAAAACACGCACAACTGCTAAACGAAAGGGACTCCCATCAAAAGGGAAATCTGGAGAAGGAAGGTAGAGCAGATTTGGCGATGGCAAGCAGAAAGCACTAAAATAGCACAGCACAGCAGAAGAAGATCAAGAAGGAAAAGGTGAGGCAATGGAGGAGGAAGAGCACAAGAAGAAATTCAGAGAGCAGACATAGTGAGGGAGTTCAGAGGTTGAATCGCCATAGTCAGGAAAGGGTGGAGCTTAGAGCTTGGAGGTAAGAGACATGGCACCTAGCTAGGGTTTAGGCTAAGCTAGGTTAGGTTAGGCTAGCCTGGCTCTGATACCATGTTGGAATACTGAAAGGAAAGAGTAGAGTGGACACAAAATCAGAATACTTGCTTATGGAATGAAGAAGAGTGAGGTCCTTAAGTAGGCACCTCATACAAGCTCACTGACATCACTGATGACCTCAGAGCTCCACAATCATCTCCTCAATCTGCTCCTAGATTCTCTCAATCATCCTATGTGGCTTTTCCACCACCTAACTGTGCTTGTGGGCACCTAACTGTGCCTCTAGCACTCACACATAGAAACATAAGGTGTGCCTGAGGCATACACCTTGAGATATCCCAACAATAACACACCTTTTTTTTACAAATGTGCTTTACAAATGAGGCAGAAACGGTGTTTTATGCTTGATCGACAATGCAAACCATATCCGATGGGCACAACACTTTGCACACACCTTCCACTAGGTGGAATTGACTTACATGCAAAGTGGCATGCCCATCCCATAAGTGCTTGATCGGATAACATACCTAGCAGCGTGTTTTTTTACGGATGTGCATGAGACTAGAGCAAAAATAGTATTTAATGCTCAATCCACCATGTAAAGGATATCCGATGGGCACAACACTTTTCCTACACCGCAACCTAGGTGGTATTGAAATGTTCTCAAAGAGGAACACCCATCTAATAAGTACTTAGTCTGATAACATACCTAAGGGCGTGTTTTTTTATGGATGTGCATATCACTACAGAAAAAACGTTGTATAATGCGTAATCAACCATGTAGAGCATATTTGATGGTGAAAATACTTTGCACACATCTCAACCTAGTTGAAACGGACTTGTGTGCAAACTGGAGCCCCCATCCGATAAGTACTTGTTTGATTAACACACCTAGGACCGTGTTTTTTCATGGTTGTGCATGACACAAAGGCATGCTTGATCGACAATGCAAAGCATATTCGATGGGCACAATACTTTGCACACACCTTCAACTACATGGAATTGACTTACATGCAAAGTGGCATTCCCATCGCATAAGTAGTTGATCGGATAACACACTTAGCAGCGTGTTTTTTTACAGATGTGCATGACACTAAGGAAAAAATGGTATTTAATGCTCGATCGACCATGAAAAGCATATCCGATGGTCACAATACTTTTCCTTCACCTTAACCTAAGTTGTATTGAAATGTTCTCAAAGAGGCATACCCATCCGATAAGTACTTGGTCAGATAGCATACCTAAGGGCGTGTTTTTTTGCGGATGTGCATATTACTAGGGAGAAAATGGTGTATAATGCGTGATCGACCATGCAAAGCATATCCGATGGTGACAATACTTTGCACGCACCTCAATGTAGTTGAAATGGTCTTGCGTGCAAAGTGGAGCCCCCATCTGATAAGTACTTGTTTGAATAACACACCTACGGCCGTGTTTTTATATAGTTGTGCATGACACTAAGGCAAAAACGGTGTTTTATGCTTTATCGTTAATGCAAAGCATATTCGATGGGCACAATACTTTTCACACACCTTCAACTAGGTGGAATTGACTTACATGCAAAGTGGAAGTCCCATCGCATAAGTACTTGATCGGATAACACACCTAGTAGCATGTTTTTTTACGGATGTGCATGACACTAAGGCAAAAATGGTATTTAATGCTCGATCGACCATGTAAAGCATATCCGATCGGCACAATACTTTTCTTTGCCTTAACCTGGGTGGTATTGAAATGTTCTCAAAGAGGCACACCCATCCGATAAGTACTTGGTCAGATAACATACCAAAGGGCGTGTTTTTTTGTGGATGTGCATATCACTACCGGAAAAACGTTGTATAATGCACAATTGACCATGTAGAGCTCATCCGCCGATGGTGACAATACTTTGCACGCATCTCAACCTAGTGGGAACGGACTTTCGTGCAAAGTGGAGCCCCCGTCCGATAAGTACTTGTTTGATTAACACACTTAGGACTGTGTTTTTTCATGGTTGTACATGACACCAAGCCAAAAACGGTGTTTTATTCTTGATTGACAATGCAAAGCATATTCGATGGGAACATTACTTTGCACACACCTTCAACTAGGTGGAATTGACTTACATGCAAAGTGGCACGCCCATCCCATAAGTGCTTGATCGGATAACATACCTAGAAGTGTGTTTTTTTACGAATAAGCATGACACTAGAGCAAAAATAGTATTTAATGCTCGATCGACCATGTAAAGGATATCCGATGGGCACAACACTTTTCCTAGACTACAACCTAGGTGGTATTCAAAATGTTCTCAAAGAGGCACACCCATCCGATAAGTACTTGGTCAAGTAACACACCTAAGGGCATGTTTTTTTGCGGATGTATATATCACTAGGGAAAAAATAGTGTATAATTGGTGATCACCCATGCAAAGCATATCCGAAGGTGACAATATTTTGCACGCACCTCAACATAGTTTAAACGGACTTGCGTGCAAAGTGTAACCCCTATCCGATAAGTACTTGTTTGATTAACTCACCTAGGACCGTGTTTTTTCAAGGTTGTGCATGACACTAAGGCAAAAACGGTGTTTTATGCTTGATCAACAGTGCAAAGCATATCCGATGGGCACAATACCTTGCACACACCTTCAACTAGGTGGAATTGACTTACATGCAGAGTGTCATTACCAACTCATAAGTACTTGATTGGATAACACACCTAGCAGTGTGTTTTTTTACAGATGTGCATGACACTAAGCCAAAAATGGTATTTAATGCTCGATCGACCATGCAAAGCATATCTGATGGGCACAATACCTTTCCTATGCCTTAGCCTAGGTGGTATTGAAATGTTCTCAAAGAGGCACACCCATTCGATAAGTACTTGGTTTGATAACATACCTAAGGGCGTGTTTTTTTATGGATGTGCATATCACTACGGGAAAAACGTTGTATAATGCGTAATCAACCATGCAGAGCATATCCGATCATGACAATACTTTGCACACATCTCAAGCTAGTTGAAACAGACTTGGGTGCAAACTGGAGCCCCCGTCCGATAAGTACTTGTTTGATTAACACACCTAGGACCGTGTTCTTTCATGGTTGTGCATGACACTAAGGCAAAAACAATGTTTTATGCTTGATCGACAATGCAAAGCATATTAGGTGGGCCCAATACTTTGCACACACCTTCAACTAGGTGGAATTGACTTACATGCAAAGTGGTATTCCCATCGCATAAGTACTTGATCGTATAACACACCTAGCAGCGTGTTTTCTTACGGATGTGCATGATAGTAAGGCAGAAATGGTATTTAATGCTCGATCGACCATGCAAAGCATATCCGATGGGCACAATAATTTTCCTACACCTTAACCTAGGTGGTATTGAAATGTTCTCAAAGAGGCACACCCATCCGATAAGTACTTGGTCAGATAACATACCTAAGGGCGTGTTTTTTTGCCGATGTGCATATCACTACGAGAAAAATGTTGTATAATGCGTAATCGACCATGCAGAGCATATCTGATGGTGACAATACTTTGCACGCATATCAACCTAGTGGAAATGGACTTGCATGCAAAGCGGAGCCCCCATCCAATAAGTACTTGTTTGATTAATACACTTAGGACCGTGTTTTTTCATGGTTGTGCATGACACTAAGCCAAAAACGGTGTTTTATGCTTGATCAACAATGCAAAGCATATTCGATGGGCACAATACTTTGCACACACCTTCAACTAGGTGGATTCGACTATGCAAAGTGGCACACCCATCCCATAAGTGCTTGATCGGATAACATACCTAGCGGCGTGTTTTTGTACGGATGTGCATGACACTAGAGCAAAAATAGTATTCAATGCTCGATCGACCATGCAAAGGATATCCGATGGGCAAAACACTTTTCTTATGCCTCAACCTAGGTGGTATTGAAATGTTCTCAGAGAGGCACACCCATCCGATAAGTACTTGGTTAGATAACACTCCTAAGGGCGTGTTTTTTTGCGGATGTGCATATCACTAGGGAAAAAATGGCGTATATTGTGTGATCGACCATGCAAATCATATCCAATGGTGATAATACTTTGCACCCACCTCAACATATATGAAGAAGACTTGCGTGCAAAGTGGAGCCCTCATCCGATAAGTACTTTTTTGAATAACATACCTAGGGCTGTGTTTTTATATGGTTGTGCATGACACTAAGGCGAAAACGGTGTTTTATGCTTGATCCACGATGCAAAGCATATCCGATGGGCACAATACTTTTCACACACCTTCAACTAGGTGAAATTGACTTACATGCAAAGTGAAATTACCATCACATAGGTAATTGATCGGATAACACACCTAGCAGCGTGTTTTTTTAGGATGTGCTTGACACTAAGGCAAAAATGGTATTTAATGCTCGATCGACCATGCAAAGCATATCCGATGGGCACAATAATTTTCCTACACCTTAACCTAGGTGGTTGACTTACATGTAAAGTGGCATGCCCATCCCATAAGTACTTAGTCGAATAACACATCTAGGACCGCGTCTTTTGACGGTTGTGCATGCCACTAAGGCCAAAACAGTGTTTAATGCTTGTTCGACAATGCAAAGCATATCCGTTGGGCACAATACTTTGCATGAGCCTCAAAAGTTGTGGTATTTCATTGCATGCAAAGTGCTACACCCATCTGATAAGTAGTTGGTCGGATAATGCACCTAAAAGCATGTTTTTTTATGGTTGTGCATGACATTGCGGCACAAACGGAGTTTAATACGTGATATACCATGCAAAGTACATCCGATGGGCACAATAGTTGGCACCCACCTCAACCTAGGTGTTATTGAGTTCCATGAAAAGTGGCGTGTCGGTTAGATAAGTACTTGATCCGATAACACACCTAGGACGGTGTTTATTTACAAATGTGCTTGACACTAAGGCAAAAACGGTGTTTTATGCTTGATCGACAATGCAAAGCATATCCGATAGGCACAATACTTTGCACACACCTTCAAATAGGTGGAATTGACTTACATGCAAAGTGGCACACCCATCCCAAAAAGTGCTTGATCGGATAACATACCTAGCAGCGTGTTTTTTTACGGATGTGCATGACACTAGAGCAAAAACAGTATTTAATGCTCGATCGACCATGTAAAGGATATCCGATGGGCACAACACTTTTCCTACACTGCAACTTAGGTGGTATTGAAATGTTCTCAAAGAGGCACACCCATCCGATATGTACTTGGTCAGATAACACACCTAAGGACGTGTTTTTTTGCGGATGTATATATTACTAGGGAAAAAAAGGTGTATAATTGGTGATCGCCCATGCAAAGCATATCCTATGGTGACAATACTTTGAACACACCTCAATGTAGTTTAAATAGACTTGGCTGCAAAGTGGAGACCCCATCCAATAAGTACTTGTTTGATTAACTCACCTAGGACCGTGTTTTTTCATGGTTGTGCATGACACTAAGGCAAAAACGGTGTTTTATGCTTGATCGACAATGCAAAGCATATCCGATGGGCACAATACCTTGTACACACCTTCAACTAGGTCGAATTGACTTACATGCAGAGTGTCATTCCCATCTCATAAGTACTTGATCGGATAACAAACCTAGCAGCGTGTTTTTTTACGGATGTGCATGACACTAAGGCAAAAATGGTATTTAATGCTCGATCGACCATGCAAAGCATATCCAATGGGCACAATTCTTTTTGTATGCCTTAACCTAGGTGGTATTGAAATGTTCTCAAAGAGGCACACCCATCCGATAAGTACTTGGTCAGATAACATACCTAAGGGCATGTTTTTTTACGGATGTGCATATCCCTACGGGAAAAACGTTGTATAATGCATAATCGACCATGCAGAGCATATCTAATGGTGACAATACTTTGCACACATCTCAACCTAGTGCAAATGGACTTGCGTGCAAAGTGTAGCCCCCATCCGATAAGTACTTGTTTGATTAACACACTTAGGACCGTGTTTTTTCATGGTTGTGCATGACACTAAGCCAAAAACGGTGTTTTATGCTTGATCGACAATGCAAAGCATATTAGATGTGCACAATACTTTGCACAAACCTTCAACTAGGTGGAATTAACTTACATGCAAAGTGGCACACCCATCCCATAAGTGTTTGATCGGATAACATACCTAGCAGCGTGTTTTTTTACGGATGTGCATGACACTAGAGCAAAAATAGTATTTAATGCTCGATCCACAATGCCAAGGATATCCGATGGGCACAACACTTTTTCTACGCCTCAACCTAGGTGGTATTGAAATGTTCTCAAAGAGGCACACCCATCCGATAAGTACTTGGTAAGATAACACACCTAAGGGCATGTCTTTTTGGGGATGTGCATATGACTAGGGAGAAAATGGTGTATAATGCGTGATCGACCATGCAAAGCATATCCAATGGTGAAAATTATTTGCATGCACTTCAACATAGTTGAAACGGACTTGCGTGCAAAGTGGAGCCCCCATCCGATAAGTACTTGTTTGAATAACACACCTAGGGCTGTGTTTTTATATGGTTGTGCATGACATTAAGGCAATAACGGTATTTTAAGCTTGATCCACAATGCAAAGCATATCCTATGGGCACAATACTTTGCAAACACCTTCAAATAGGTGGAATTGACTTACATGCAAAGTGGCATTACCATCGCATAGGTAATTGATCGGATAACACACCTAGTAGCGTGTTTTTTACGGATGTGCTTGACACTAAGGTAAAAATGGTATTTAATGCTCGGTCGACCATGCAAAGCATATCCGATGGGCACAATACTTTTACTACACCTTAACCTAGGTTGTTGACTTACATGTAAAGTGGCATGCCCATCCCATAAGTACTTAGTCGAATAACACATCTAGGACCGCGTCCTTTGACGGTTGTGCATGACACTAAGGCCAAAACAATGTTTAATGCTTGTTCGACAATGCAAAGCATATCCGATGGGCACAATAATTTGCATGCATCTCAACAATTGTGTTATTTCATTGCATGGAAAGTGGTACACCCATCTGATAAGCAGTTGGTCAGATAACACACCAAAAAGCGTGCTTTTTTATGGTTGTGCGTGACATTGAGGCACAAATGGAGTTTAATACGTGATATACCATGCAAAGTACATGCGATGGACACAATACTTTGCACCCACCTCAACCTAGGTGTTATTGAGTTGCATGAAAAGTGCCGTGTCGGTTAGATAAGTACTTGATCCGATAACACACCTAGGACCGTGTTTTTTTACAAATGTGCTTGACACTAAGGAAAAAACGGTGTTTTATGCTTGATCGACAATGCAAAGCATATCCGATGGGCACAATACTTTGCACACACCTTTAACTAGGTGGAATTGACTTACATGGAAAGTGGCACGCCCATCCCATAAGTGCTTGATCGGATAACATACCTAGCAGCATGCTTTTTTACGGATGTGCATGACATTAGAGCAAAAATAGTATTTAATGCTCTATCGACCATGTAAAGGATATCCGATAGTCACAAAACTTTTCCTACACCGCAACCTAGGTGGTATTGAAATGTTCTCGAAGAGGCACACCCATCCGATAAGTACTTGGTCAGATAACACACCTAAGGGCGTGTTTTTTTACGGATGTATACATCACTAGGGAAAAAACGGTGTATAATTGGTGACTGACCATGTAAAGCATATCCGATGGTGACAATATTTTGCATGCAACTCAACGTAGTTGAAATGGACTTGCGTCCAAAGTGAAGCCCCCATCCGATAAGTACTTGTTTGATTAACACACCTAGGACCATGTTTTTTCATGGTTAAGGCAAAAATGGTATTTTATGCTTGATCGACAATGCAAAGAATATCCGATGGGCACAATACCTTGCACACACCTTCAACTAGGTGGAATTGACTTTCATGCAAAGTTTCAAAGCATATCCAATGGAATTGACTTACCCTAAACCCTAAACCCTTAACTCTAAACCGGATAACATACCTAGCAACGTGTTTTTTTACGGATGTGCATGACACTAGAGAAAAAATAGTATTTAAGGCTCGATCGACCACGTAAAGGATATCCGATTGAATAACACACCTAGGGCCGTGTTTTTATATTGTTGTGCATGACACTAAGGCAAAAACGATGTTTTATGCTTGATCGACAATGCAAAGCATATCCGATGGGCACAATACCTTGCACACACCTTTAACTAGGTGGAATTGACTTACATGCAAAGTGGCATACCCATCCCATAAGTGCTTGATCCGATAACATACCTAGGAGTGCGTTTTTATGGATGTGCATGACACTAGAGAAAAAATAGTATTTAATGCTCGATCGACCATGCAAAGGATATCAGATGGGCACAACACTTTTCCTATGCCTCAACCTAGGTGGTGTTGAAATGTTCTCAAAGAGGCACACCCATCCAATAAGTACTTGGTTAGATAACACACTTAAGGGCATGTTTTTTTGCGAATGTGCATATCACTAGGGAAAAAACGGTGTATAATGCGTAATCGACCATGCAAAGCATATCCGATGGTGACAATAATTTACACGCGCCTCGACGTAGTTGAAAAAAACTTAAGTGCAAAGTGGAGCCCCCATCGGATAAGTACTTGTTTGAATAACACACCTAGGGTTGTGTTTTTATATGGTTGTGCATGACACTAAGGCAAAAACAGTGTTTTATGCTTGATCCACAATGCAAGGCATATCCGATGGGCACAATACTTTGCACACACCTTCAACTAAGTGGAACTAACTTACGTGCAAAGTGGAATCCCCATTGCATAAGTACTTGATCGGGTAACACACCTAGCAGCGTGTTTTTTTACGGATGTGCATGACACTAAGGCAAAAATGGTATTTAATGCTCGATTGACCATGAAAAGCATATCCAATGGGCACAATACTTTTCCTATGCCTTAAACTAGGTGGTATTGAAATTTTCTCAAAGAGGCACACCCATCCGATAAGTACTTGGTCAGATAACATACCTAAGGGCGTGTTTTTTTGCAGATGTGCATATCACTACTGGAAAAATGTTGTATAATGCGTAATCGACCATGTAGAGCATATTCGATGGTGACAACACTTTGAACGCATCTCAACCTAGTTGAAATGGACTTGCGTGCATAGTGGAGCCCCCATCCGATAAGTACTAGTTTGATTAACACACTTAGGACTGTGTTTTTTCATGGTTGTGCATGATAGTAAGCCAAAAACGGTGTTTTATGCTTGATCGACAATGCAAAGCATATCCAATGGGCACAAAACTTTGCACACACCTCCAACTAGGTGGAATTGACTTACATGCAAAGTCTCAAAGCATATCCAATGGAATTGCCTTACCCTAAATCCTAACCCCTAAATTGGATAACAGACCTAGCAGCGTGTTTTTTTACGGATGTGCATGACACTAGAGCGAAAATAGTATTTAATGCTCGATCGACCATGCAAAGGATATCTGATAGGCACAACATTTTTCCTACGCCTCAACCTAGGTGGTATTGAAATGTTCTGAAAGAGGCACACCCATCCGATAAGTACTTGGTCAGATAACACACCTAAGGGGTGTTTTTTTGCGGATGTGCATATCACTAGGGAAAAAATAGTGTATAATGCGTGATCGACCATGCAAAGCATATCTGATGGTGACAATAATTTGCATGCACCTCAATGTAGTCTAAATAGGCTTGCGTGAAAAGTGGAGCCCCCATCCGATAAGTACTTGTTTAAATAACACACCTAGGGCTGTCTTTTTATATGGTTCTGCATGACACTAAGGCAAAAACGGTGTTTTATGCTTGATCCACAATGCAAAGCATATCCGATGGGCAAAATACTTTGCACACACCTTCAACTAGGTGGATTTGACTTACATGCAAAGTGGCCTTCCCATCGCATAAGTACTTGATCGGATAACACACCTAGCAGCGTGTTTTTTTACGGATGTGCATGACACTAAGGCAAAAATGGTATTTAATGCTCGATCGACCATGCAAAGCATATCTGATGGGCACAATACTTGTCCTACTCCTTAACCTAGGTGGTATTGAAATATTCTAAAAGAGGCACACCCATCCGATAAGTACTTGGTGAGGTAACATACCTAAGGGCGTGTTTTTTTGCAGATGTGCATATCACTACGGGAAAAATGTTGTATAATGCATAATCGACCATGCAGAGCATATCCAATGGTGACAATAATTTGCACACATCTCAACCTAGTTGAAACAGACTTGCGTGCAAAATGGGGCCCCCATTCGATAAGTGCTTGTTTGATTAACACACCTAGGACCGTGTTTTTTAATGGTTGTGCATGACACTAAGGCAAAAACGTGGTTTTATGCTTGATCGACGATGCAAAGCATATCCAATGGGCACAATACTTTGCACACACCTTCAATTAGGTGGAATTTACTTACATGAAAAGTGGCACACCCGTCCCATAAGTGCTTGATCAGATAAGATACCTAGCAGTGTGTTTTTTTCGGATGTGCATGACGCTAGAGCAAGAATAGTATTTAATGCTCGATTGACCATGCAAAGGATATCCGATGGGCACAACACTTTTTCTCTTCCTCAACCTAGGTGGTATTGAAATGTTCTAAAAGATACACACCCATCCGATAAGTACTTGGTTAGATAACACACCTAAGGGCGTGTTTTTTTGCGGATGTGCATATGACTGGGGGAAAAATGGTATATAATGCGTGATCGGCCATGCAAAACATAGCTGATGGTGACAATAATTTGCAGGCACCTCAATCTAGTTGAAAAGGACTTGTATACAAAGTGGATCCCCCATCCGATAAGTACTTGTTTGATTAACACACCTAGGACCATGTTTTTTCATGGTTGTGCATGACACTAAGGCAAAAACGGTGTTTTATGCTTGATCGACAATGCAAAGCATATCCGATGGGCACAATACTTTGCACACACCTTCATCTAGGTGGAATTGGATTACATGCAAAGTGAAATGACCATCCCATAAGTGCTTGATCAGATAACATATCTAGCAGTGCGTTTTTTTAAGGATGTGCATGACACCAGAGAAAAAATAGTATTTAATGCTCGATCGACCATGCAAAGGATATCCGATGGGCACAACACTTTTCCTACACCTCAACCTAGGTGGTATTGAAATGTTCTCAAAGAGGCACACCCATTGGTTGGTCAGATAATGCACTTAAGGGAATGTTTTTTTGCAGATATGCATATCACTAGGGAAAAACGGTGTATAATGCATCATCGACCATGCAAAGCATATCCGATGGTGACAATACATTGCACGCACCTCAACATCATTGAAACCACCTTAAGTGCAAAGTGGAGCGCCCATCCAATAAGTACCTGTTTGAATAACACACTTAGGGCTGTGTTTTTATAAGGTTGTGCATGACACTAAGGCAAAAATGGTGTTTTGTGCTTAATCCACAATGCAAGGCATATCCGATGGGCACAATACTTTGCACACACCTTCAACTAGGTGCAATTGACTTACATGGAAAGTGGCATTCCCATCGCATAAGTACTTGATCGGATAACACACCTAGCAGCGTGTTTTTTTACGGATGTTTTTTCATGGTTGTACATGACACTAAGCCAAAAACGGTGTTTTATGCTTGATCGACAGTGCAAAGCATATCCGCCGATGGGCACAATACTTTGCACACACCTTCAACTAGGTGGATTTGAATTACATGCAAAGTGGCATGCCCATCCCATAAGTTCTTGATCGGATAACATACCTAGTAGCGTGTTTTTTTATGGATGTACATGACACTAGAGAAAAAATAGTATTTAATGCTCAATCGACAATGCAAAGGATATCCAATGGGCACAAACCTTTTCCTATGCCTCAACCTAGGTGGTATTGAAATGTTCTCAAAGAGGCATACCCATCCGATAAGTACTTGGTCAGATAACACACCTAAGTGCGTGTTTTTTTGCAGATGTGCATATCACTAGGGAAAAAACGGTCTATAATGCCTGATCGACCATGCAAAGCATATCCGATGGTGAAAATACTTTGCACGCACCTCAATGTAGTTGAAAAGGAATTGCGTGCAAACTGGAGCCCCCATCCCATAAGTACTTGTTTGAATAACACACCTAGGGCTATGTTTTTATATGGTTGTGCATGATACTAAGGCAAAAACGGTGTTTTATGCTTGATCCACAATGAAAAGCATATCTGATGGGCACAATACTTTGCACAAAGCTTCAACTAGGTGGAATTGACTTACATGCAAAGTGGCATTCCCATCGCATAAGTACTTGATTGGATAACACTCCTAGCAGCATGTTTTTTTACGGATGTGCATGACACTAAGGTAAAAATGGTATTTACTACTCGATCGACCATGCAAAGCATATCTGATGGGCACAATACTTTTCCTACACTTTAATCTAGGTGGTATTGAAATGTTCTCAAAGAGGCACACCCATCCGATAAGTACTTGGTCAGATAACATACCTCAGGGCATGTTTTTTGGCGGATGTCCATATCACTACTGGAAAAACATTGTATAATGTGTAATCGACCATGCAGAGCATATCCGATGGTGACAATACTTTGTGCGCATCTCAACCTAGTTGAAATGGACTTGCTGCAAAGTGGAGCCCCCATCCGATAAGTACTTGTTTGATTAACACACTTAGGATCGTGTCTTTTCATGGTTGTGCATCACACTAAGCCAAAAACGGTGTTGAATGCTTGATCGACAATGCAAAGCATATCCGATGCGCACAATACTTTGCACACACCTTAACTAGGTGGAATTGACTTACATGCAAAGTGGCACACCCATCCCATAAGTGCTTGATCGTATAACATACCTAGCGGCGTGTTTTTTTATGAATGTGCATGACACTAGAGCAAAAATAGTATTTAATGCTTGATCGACCATGCAAAGGATATCCGATGGGCACAACACTTTTCCTACGCCTCAACCTAGGATGTATTGAAATGTTCTCAAAGAGGCACACCCATCCGATAAGTACTTGGTCAGATAACACACCTAAGGGCGTGTTTTTTTCGGATGTGCATATCACTAAGGGAGAAACGATTGTATAATGTGTGATCAGCCATGCAAAACATATCCGATGGTCACAATACTTTGCACGCACCTCAATCTAGTTGAAAGATACTTGCATACAGAATGAAGCCCCCATTTGATAAGTACTTGTTTGAATAACACACCTAGGACAGTGTTTTTTTATGGTTGTGCATTACACTAAGGCAAAAAAAATGTTTTATGCTTGATCCACAATGCAAAGCATATTCAATGGGCACAATACTTTGCACACACCTTCAACTAAGTGGAATTGAATTACATGCAAAGTGGCATTCCCATCGCATAAGTACTTGATCAGACAACACACCTAGCAGCATGTTTTTTTACGGATGTGCATGACACTAAGGCAAAAATGGTATTTAATGCTCGATCAACCATGTAAAGCATATCCCATGGGCACAATACTTTTCCTATGCCTTAACCTAGGTGGTATTGAAATGTTCTCAAAGAGGCACACCCATTCGATAAGTACTTTGTCAGATAACATGCCTAAGGGCGTGTTTTTTTGCCGATGTGCATATCACTACCAGAAAAATGTAGTATAACGTTTAATCGACCATGTAGAGCATATCCGATGGTGACAATACTTTGCACACATGTCAACCTAGTTGAAACGGACTTGCGTGCAAAGTGGAGCCCCCATGTGATAAGTATTTGTTTGATTAACACTTCTAGGACCGTGTTTTTTCGTGGTTGTGCATGACACTAAGGCAAAAACAGTGTTTTATGCTTGATTGAAAATGCAAAGAATATCCGATGGGCACAATAATATGCACACACCTTCAAATAGGTGGACTTGACTTTCATGCAAAGTGGCACTCCCATCCCATAAGTGCTTGATCGGATAACATACCTAGCAGCATCGTTTTTTATGCATGTGCATGACACTAGAGCAAAAATAGTATTTAATGCTCGATCGACCATGCAAAGGATGTGTTTTTTAAGTACTTGGTCGGAGAACACACTTAAGGGCATGTTTTTTTATAGATGTGCATATCACTAGGAAAAAAACAGTGTATAATGCGTGATCGACCATGCAAAGTATATCCGATGGTGACAATACTTTACATGCACCTCAACGTAGTTAAAACCGACATAAGTGCAAAGTGGAGCCCCCATTTGATAAGTACTTGCTTGATTAACACACCTAGGGCGGTGTTTTTATATGGTTGTGCATGACACTAAGGAAAAAACGGTGTTTTATGCTTGATCCACAATGCAAGGCATATCCGATGGGCACAATACTTTGCACACACCTTCATTTAGGTGGAATTGACTTACATGCAAAGTGGAATTCCCATCGCATAAGTACTTGATTGGATAACACACCTAGCAACGTGTTTTTTTACGGATGTGCATGACACTAAGGCAAAAATGGTATTTAATGCTCGATCGACCATGCAAAGCATATCCAATAGGCACAATACTTTTCCTATGCCTTAACCTAGGTAGTATTGAAATGTTCTCAAAGAGGCACACCCATCCGATAAGTACTTGGTCAGATAACATACCTAAGGGCATGTTTCTTTGCGGATGTGCATATCACTATGGGAAAAATGTTGTATAATGCGTAGTCGACCATGCAAAGCAAATCCAATGGTGACAATACTTTGCACGCATCTCAACCTAGCTGAAATGGACTTGCGTGCAAAGTGGAGCCCCCATCCGATAAGTACTTGTTTGATTAACACACTTAGGACCGTGTTTTTTCATGGTTGTGCATGACACTAAGCCAAAAACAGTGTTTTATGCTTGATCTACAATGTAAATCATATCCAATGGGCACAATACTTTGCATACACTGTCAGCTAGGTCGAATTTACTTACATGCAAAGTTTTATGCCAATCCCATAAGTGCTTGATCAGATAACATACCTAGCAGCGTGTTTGTTTACAGATGTGCATGACACTAGAGCAAAAATAGTATTTAATGCTCAATCGACCATGCAAAGGATATCCGATGGGCACAACACTTTTCCTACACCTCAACCTAGGTGGTATTGAAATGTTCTCAAAGAGGCACACCCATCCGATAAGTACTTGGTCAGATAACACACCTAAGGGCGTGTTTTTTTACGGATGTGCATATCACTAGGGAAAAAACAATGTGTAATGCGTGATTGACCATGCAAAGCATATCCGATGGTGACAATACTTTGCATGCACCTCAATGTAGTTGAAAGAGACTTGCGTGCAAAGTGGAGCCCCCATGCGATAAGTACTTGTTTGAATAACACACCTAGGGCTGTGTTTTTATATGGTTCTGCATGACACTAAGGAAAAAACGGTGTTTTATGCTTGATCCACAATGCAAAGCATATCCGATGGGCACAATACTTTGCACACACCTTCAACTTGGTGGAATTGACTTACATGCAAAGTGGCCTTCCCATCGCATAACGACATGATCGGATAACACACCTAGCAGCGTGTTTTTTTACGGATGTTCATGACACTAAGGCAAAAATGGTATTTAATGCTCGATCGACCATGCAGAGCATATTTGATAGGAACAATACTTAATGTTCTCAAAGAGGCACACCCATCTGATAAGTACTTGGTCAAATAACATACCTAAGGGTGTGTTTTTTTACGGATGTGCATATCACTACGGGAAAAACGTTGTATAATGCGTAATCGACCATACAGAGCATATACGATGGTCAAAATACTTTGCACACATCTCAACCTAGTTGAAACGGACTTGCGTGCAAAGTGGAGCCCCCATTCGATAAGTACTTGTTTGATTAACACACCTAAGACCGTGTTTTTTTATGGTTGTGCATGACACTAAGGCAAAAACGGTGTTTTATGCTTGATCGACAATGCAAAGCATATCCGATGGGCACATTACTTTGCACACACCTTCAAATAGGTGGAATTGACTTACATGCAAAGTGGCACACCCATCCCATAAGTGCTTATCAGATAAGATACCTAGCACTGTGTTTTTTTCGGATGTGCATGACGCTAGAGTAAAAATAGTATTTAATGCTTGATCAACCATGCAAAGGATGTCCAATGGGCACAACACTCTTTCTATGCCTCAACCTAGGTGGTATTGAAATGTTCTCAAAGAGGCACACCCATCCGATAAGTACTTGGTCAGATAACACTCCTAAGGGCATGTTATTTTGAGGATGTATATATCACTAGGGAAAAAACGGTGTATAATTGGAGATCGACCATGCAAAGCATATCCAATGGTGATAATACTTTGCATGCAACTCAACATAATTGAAACGGACTTGTGTGCAAAGTGGATCCCCCATCCGAATTTACTTACATGCAAAGTGGCACTCCCATCCGATCAGTGCTTGATCAGATGCTTGATCAGATAACATACCTAGTAGCGTGTTTTTTTACGGATGTGCATGACACTAGAGCAAAAATAGTATTTAATGCTCGATCTACCATGCAAAGGATATGCGATGTGCACAACACTTTTCCTATGCCTCAACCTAGGTGGTATTGAAATGTTCTCAAAGAGGCACACCCATCCGATAAGTACTTGGTCAGATAACAGACCTAAGGGCATGTTTTTTTGCGGATGTGCATATCACTAGGGAAAAAACGGTGTATAATGCCTGATCGACCATGCAAAGCATATCCAATGGTGACAATACTTTGCACGCATCTCAACGTAGTTGAAGCGGACTTGCATGCAAAGTGGAGCCCCCATCCGATAAGTACTTGTTCGAATAACACACCTAGGGCTGTGTTTTTATATGGTTGTGCATGACACTACGGCAAAAACGGTGTTTTATGCTTGATCCACAATGCAAAGCATATCCGATGGGCACAATACTTTGCAAACACCTTCAATTAGGTGGAATTGACTTACATGCAAAGTGGCACGCCCATCCCATAAGTGCTTGATTGGTTAACATACCTAGCAGCGTGTTTTTCTACGGATGTGCATGACACTAGAGCATAAATAGTATTTAATGCTCGATCGACCATGTAAAGGATATCCGATGGGAACAACACTTTTCCTACACCGCAACCTAGGTGGTATTGAAATGTTCTCAAAGAGGCACACCCATCCGATAAGTACTTGGTCAGATAACACACCTAAGGGCGTGTTTTTTTGCAGATGCATATATCACTAGGGAAAAAACGGTGTATAATTGGTGAAAAATTGCGGATGTATATATCACTATGCCTCAACCTAGGTGGTATTGAAATGTTCTCAAAGAGGCACACCCATTCGATAAGTACTTGGTCAGATAACACACCTAAGGGCGTGTTTTTTTGCAGATGTTTTTTGCGGCGTGTATAATGCCTGATCGACCATGCAAAGCATATCCGATGGTGACAATACATTGCATGCACCTCAGCGTAGTTGAAATGGACTTGCATGCAAAGTGGAGCCCCCATCCGATAAGTACTTCTTTGATTAACACACCTAGCACCGTGTTTTTTCATGGTTGTGCATGACACTAAGGAAAAAACGGTGTTTTATGCTTGATCAACAATGCAAAGCATATCCGATGGGCACAATACCTTGCACACACCTTCAACTAGGTGGAATTGACTTACATGCAAAGTGGCACGCCCATCCCATAAGTTCTTGATCGGTTAACATACCTAGGAGTGCATTTGTTTACGGATGTGCATGACACTAGAGCAAAAATAGTATTTAATGCTCGATCGACCATGCAAAGGATATCAGGTGGGCACAACAATTTTCCTATGCTTCAACCTAGGTGGTATTGAAATGTTCTCAAAGAGGCACACCCATCCGATAAGTACTTGGTCAGATAACACACTTAAGGGCGTGTTTTTTTGGCATATCACTAGGGAAAAAATGATGTATAATGCGTGATCAACCATGCAAAGCATATCCGATGGTGACAATACTTTACATGCACCTCAACATAGTTGAAACTGACTTAAGTGCAAAGTGGAGCCCCCATCCGATAAGTACTTGTTTCAATAACACACCTAGGGCTGCATTTTTATATGGTTGTGCATGACACTAAGGCAAAAACGGTGTTTTATGCTTAATCCACAATGCAAGGCATATCTGATGGGCACAATACTTTGCACACAGATTCAACTAGGTAGAATTGACTTACATGCAAAGTGGAATTCCCCGCATAAGTACTTGATCGAATAACACACCTAGCAGCATGTTTTTTTATGGATGTGCATGACACTAAGGCAAAAATGGTATTTAATGCTCGATCGACCATGCAAACCATATCCGATGGGCACAATACTTTTCCTATGCCTTAGCCTAGGTGGTATTGAAATGTTCTCAAAGAGGCACACCCATCCGATAAGTACTTGGCCAGATAACATACCTAAGGGCATGTTTTTTTGCAGATGTGCATATCCCTACGAGAAAAACATTGTATAATGCATAATTGACCATGTAGAGCATATTTGATGGTGACAATACTTTGAATGAATCTCAACCTAGTTGAAAGGGACTTGCGTGCAAAGTGTATCCCCCATCCGATAATTACTTGTTTGATTAACACACTTAGGACAGTGGTTTTTCATGGTTGTGCATGACACTAAGCCAAAAATGGAGTTTTATGCTTGATCGACAATGCAAAGCATATACGATGGGCACAATACTTTGCACACACCTTCACCTAGGTGGAATGAATTTACATGCAAATTGGCATGCCCATCCCATAAGTGCTTGATCGGATAACATACCTAGTAGCGTGTTTTTTTACGGATAACATACTATTCAAAATTTTTGGACTTTCTCTCTTGCTTTGGACTTTTTTTTGGAGCATATCCTCTCCACTCAACTTCACTTAGTGAGCTAAAAATTTGGGTTTTTTTGAGCACTTAATGGGTCACTTATATACAAATATGGCCTTATTAAGCTAGTAAAAAGTCAAGTGGTAACCTCTAATTTAAAAAAAAATGGCTCACTGAAGCTATAATTCCCAAACTCATGCATGGTGCCCCCATCCAATAACTATAATAATAATAATAGTAGTCTCCTAACTCAAGTTCAATTTTAAGACTATGAAGTGAAAATATGACACCATATGAAAAGAGTTTGTTGAATTCAACATATAAGTGGTGTATAGATACACCATTTTTTTGAGAAAAAAGAGTTTGTTGAATTCAATACATAAGTGGTGTATAGATACACCTTTTTTTAAAAACAAACCATACAATAAATTATCTTATTGGTGGTGTATAGATACACCATTTGTATGGAAAAAAGCATACAAAACATTATCTTATGCATCTGAATCTCGTTCAGAGTCATCAGATTCATGTAATGTATTTGAGCTTGATGGGTCAAGTCTTGCCAAATGATGTTTAATCTGGACACGACTTGGATCAGGGATTGTGATACATTTTTCAACATTGTATCCATGCTTCTTTTTAAAACTTCGTGTCCTCGATTTCTAGCAATGAATAATGCTACTGACTTCCACCTCTGTTAATCCCTCATTATTTGGAACCCATTCACATTTCTTTTGCAAGCATCCCTCATAGAGTTGTTTTATTGTATATCTTCTCGGGAGATTTTTTAATGGCTTTGGTTCATACCATAAAGCTGTAAATGTTATAGGAGTTCCCTTGTCATCCCTTTCTATCTTAGTAACCTTTGCAACCCAAATTGGGCCACCTTGGTCATCCAACTCTGAACCCGGATCAGATGCCCAAACTGCAACAAATAGACCCTCTTCAACCTCATTACATGGTATAAACTCTGGTAAGGGTTTGTCTCCCTTCCTGCCATAATATTTTCGAGGCAAAAGGCATTCCTCTGCTTCCTCCATATCTACTAACATATTTATATCCAAAGGAAAACTTGGTGACCTAGCTTGTTCCGACCAAAAGGATTCAGAGTATTCAATGCTCATTAAGTTTTCTTGTCTTTCTAAAGATTGGATAAGTGCTTCAGTTGATTTAATTGTCTCCAAATTCTTAGTCGATTGCTCAAGATATTTCTGCATCATACTTTGAAGATGATTAATGAAGGCTTTCAAGCCTTTCATTTCATCGATGTCAAGTGATTTGTTTTTTGCAAGAACAAATCTAGTTTCCTCCAATGGAATTATTCGTTGTAATAAAGCATATGACTCACTTCATAAATGATCTCCATCTACTGAGTAGTGCTTCCATTGCATCACTGGAATATTGTTATGCATGTGAAACCAAAAGTAGTGTGGATTTGTGTGTCCTATTAGGGCATCATATCCTATTTGTAAATGTGGCTCTATGAATGCTCTCCAATCTACCATCCTCTCTAAGATAGCCACTTCAGATTCTTCCTTGTGAGAACCTCCAATTTTTTTCCCAATTCGAAATAGCATATCCTCCATTGTCAAAACATCCATTGCCTTCAACTCACCAGAGATAACACTGAAGATTTGATCTATGTCTTCATGTGTATGGCCGACAAGAAGAAAGCCAACTTCCACTTCTTCAAATATTTTCAAACCAACCAACATAGAGCATAAAGCAAATATATATTTATTCTTGTTCTCTCTCCAACAATTATCAGCTTGTATTCGCAATGTGTTAGGCAAACATCCGCGAGCATCTCTGACCTTTCTTATTGCTTTCATGATTGATGTAACAACCTGGTTACTATCATGGTCATGCAAACTATCAATCCATAAATCACAAAAGATTCGGTATCCATGTACTAATACTCCACACAAGTGTGTTTTTAGTCCACGTTTGCCCTCCAGTGCCAGTGGGATACGTCTATATCGTGGCAAAGTGGTTGTATTATGGTCCATGCCATCAATGGTGATGCACATGGACTTATCGACATGTGAAATAGCTTCCTCTCTCTAAGAAGCATACAACTTTCGAGCATCCTGCACATGACGTAAATGGATTGATCGCCATTTAATATATCTTCCTCGCTGCTGCTCACATTTACTATGTTCAATGGCATTTTTTAATTCATCACATGTCTTACATTTTGACATCCTTTGCTTTGATGGTGTCTTGACATGGCAAAAATCTCTACGCCAAATTTTGTACAAGGTTGATCGTGAAATCATGCTCTCATCTCTGTCTTGTAAAGTTTTATTGACAGTTTCTAGGACGACCTTCTTTGTCATTCCCAAAGGAAGATGTTGTTGGCATTCGACACATCCATCTAGCATTGTTTGTTGAAGATGAGGCTGCGGTAATGCATGGTCTTTGAGAACTTGATTTAATGTTGCGGTTGCATTTATAGTGCTTCCATGGCATTTAAGCTTGTAGGTATTTCCATGAATTGTATGAATAACTTTTTCTTTCACCTCTGCCCAGATGGTCCAGTATGTGCCATGTGATAGTCCAGTTAACCATTGATATCCTAGATTGCAAATGGATCTCCCATTAACCATGGGTTTTAATCTAGGTTTACAGTGTCCTGTGCTCAAATCTTGATTAGTGCCTTGATGAAGAAAGCATGAAAACTCTTGAAGAAGATAGTTATGTCTATTAGGCACTATCTTACTCCAAATACCAAGGCGTATGGCTGCACAATCATCTTTCCCAACTTTTCTAATGCAAAGTCTCTTGCAACAAACTCGCATAAGCATCCTTTCCATATTCTCCTCGGATAGCATCACATGTCTCTTTGGTTCTGGAATTGATGCCATGATTCTTCGCCTCTTCACACTCACATACTTTCTTTTTGTAAATAGTGTCTTGCGTTTTCTAGTTGTAAGACCATCAAACCTCGAATCCATTTCCCTTGAATCTTCATCTTTATAATCAAATGCTGTGTAGGCTTGAGAATTATTTGATACCTTATAATATCTTGAAAATGGCAATCTGGTTGACATGTTCATTGATGTCAATTTGTTGCCAATGCCTCTTGAATTTTGTGGTTGAACTATTTCTCCTTCGTAACTCAAGATTCTCCCATCTATATTCTCTAGCATGCTAGCAACAATATTCTCAGATTCTCTGCCCCTTTTGCCTTGTATTCGAGTGGTAACATCATGATCATTGCCACTAATATCATCAATTCCTATTATTGCATCACTTATCCCATTGATCTTTGCGTGTATTTTTCTTTGTGGTCCCATCTTATTATTCTCAACACATCTTCTGTCTTTTATATCAATAAGCATGTTTGAGTCACTTGCAGCACAAGACAAGTCTTCTATACCAGTGAGCCTGTTCGAGTCACTTGCAACACAGGATGAATCTTCTATACCAGTGAGCCTGTTCGAGTCACTTGCAACACATGACAAGTCTTCTATACCAGTGAGCCTATTCGAGTCACTTGCAACACAAGACAAGTCTTCTATACCAGTGAGTATATTTGAGTCACTTGCAACACAAGAAACCTTTTCTACATCAACATCTGTTACTATAATGTCCTCGATACCTGTGAGCATGACACTATGATACTCTTGATTACTACTATAGCTTCTTATCAATTTGGATCCCATTTGTGTTATAGTCTTTTTCTTCTGATAATATTCTGTTGTGTCTTCCATGACATTGAAGGAAACTGTCTTGGGCAAACTTGATTTCAAGAAAGCTAACCCCCATTTACAAGTACTATGAACTTATAGTTGAGACGTAGTATTATGGATGTCTAATTGTGAAGTACTATCCATTGCATTTTGAATGACACCTGCACTAGTCAACTTAATTATCTCCACTATACAGAGAAAACTCTGAGCATAGCCCTTAAAGTTGCCAATTGCTAAAACTTCTCCGGAGCAAGATAACATCTGTACTTTTTCCCCCTGGATATAAGTTTTCTTGATATCTTGAAAGTATGTCTTTGGAACAATTTCGTCTTGGTCCCAAAGTGTTCTGTGTGCTTGCATATCAAATATGTCACATTGTAAGATATCTCCCAATGTTTCAAAGTCTCCATGTGGATATTTTAAATGTACTTCAGGATTTACAACGTTGGTGATTATCACTACACATCTTCTCTCACCACAACATTGAAAATGACACACATTCATAGGATCAAGACTATGAATTCGTCCAAAAGCCACCACTTCATTCTTCTTATATAACACCACATCCATACCCTCTGTTAGGGTAAATACCTGTTTTATGTATAAAAGTAAATTAGCAACTCAAAATGAACATTTAATAAATAATCATTGAGCTTATTATTACTTAATAACTTCTATATCAAAACTAGCAAAGAAGGCATTAACCTAAACCCTACATCCTGAACTTTAAATAATTAATACCAAAACATCTTAACCACCGTAAATCCTAAACTTTAAACATTTAATTCCTAAACCCTAAATCCTAAACTCCTAAACCTTAAACCCTAAACTCTAAATCCTAAACCCTAAATCTTAAATCCTAAACCCTAAATCTTAAATCTTAAACCCTAAACCTTAACCCTAAAATACAACCAAAATTTAATGAATTTTTTTAATTTGTGCAATAGGTTGGATATATCCCCCAACTTGTTGCTTGAGCAACCAGTTGGATATATCAAGCAAGAGGTTGGGGGATATATCCAACTTATTGCACAAATCAATAATTTTTCTTGTTTGTGCAACAATTTGATATACAATTGCGGAATATATCCAACCTACAACTGAAAAATCTTGATTTGTGTAAGGTTGAGCAGTAGTTGGATATATCCCCCAAGCAACAGGTTCAACAGTTGGATATATCCCCCAAGCAGCAGGTTGGAGGCCTGTTGTTGGATATATCCCCCAACCTGTTGCTTGAGCAACAGGTTGGGTGGTATATCCAATTTGTTACACAAATCAAGAAAATTCTCGATTTGTGCAACAGGTTGGATATACCCCCCAACCTGGAGGCCTGTTGTTGGATATATCCCCCAAGCAACAGGTTGGAGGCCTGTTGTTGGATATATCCCCCAACCTGTTGCTCAAAAATTCTATTGTTGCTCAAAAATTCTAGATTTGTCCAACAGGTTGGATATACCCCCAACCTGTTGCACAAATTGAGAATTTTCTTGATTTGTGCAACAGATTGGATATACCCCCAACTTGTTGCTTGATTGCACAAATCAAGAAAATTCTCGATTTGTGCAACATGTTGGATATACCCCCAACCTTGGGGGTATATCCAACATGTTGCACAAATCGAGAAAATTGAGCAATAGGTTGGGGGTATATCCAACCTGTTGCACAAATTGAGAATTTTCTTGATTTGTGCAATCAAGAACAGGTTGGGGGTATATCCAATCTATTGCACAAATCAAGAAAATTCTCGATTTGTGCAACATGTTGGTTATACTCCTCAACCTATTGCTTGAGCAACAGGTTGGGGGTATATCCAACCTGTTGCACAAATCAAGAAAATTCTCGATTTGTGCAACATGTTGGATATACCCCCAAGGTTGGGGGTATATCCAACATGTTGCACAAATCGATAATTTTCTTGATTTGTGCAATCAAGAACAGGTTGGGGGTATATCCAATCTGTTGCACAAATCAAGAAAATTCTCGATTTGTGCAACATGTTGGATATACTCCTCAACCTGTTGCTTGAAGCAACAGGTTGAGGAGTATATCCAACATGTTGCACAATTCAAGCAACAGGTTGAGGAGTATATCCAACATGTTGCACAATTCAAGCAACAGGTTGAGGAGTATATCCAACATGTTGCACAAATTGAGAATTTTCTTGATTTGTGCAACATGTTGGATATACCCCCCAACCTGTTGCTTGAGCAACAGGTTGGGGGGTATATCCGACCTATTGCACAAATCTAGATTTTTCTCGATTTGTGCAACAGGTCGGATATATCCCCCAACCTGTTGCTCAAGCAACAAGTTGGGGGTATATCTTAGCATGTTGCACAAATCGAGAAAAATCATAAAATTTTGATTGTATTTTAGGGTTAGGGTTTAGGTTTAGTATTTAGGGTTAAGGATTTAGGGCTTAGGATTTAAGATTTAGTGTTTAGGGTTTAGTATTTATGATTATATTTTTAGGGTTTAGGATTTAGGGTTTAGGGTATAGGGTTAAAAATATAGGGTTTAGGGTTTAGCTTTTAGGGTTTATGATTATTGTTTTAGGGTTTAGGATTTAGGTTTTAAGGTTTAGTATATAAGATCATGAGCTTAGAGTGTAGAATCTAGGGTTTAGAATTGAAAATTAGGTTTTAGAATTTAAGTTATAGGGATTAGGATTTAAGGTTTAGGGATTATAACTATTATATAAGTTTAAGAGCTTAGATTATATAACCTAAGATTTAGGAAACTTTAGGATTTAAGATTTAGGGTGTAAGATTTAAGATATATAGACTATATAAAATATGCATTCTAGAGTATTTAGTTTAGATATATATAGACTATATGTTATATGCATTCCAAAGTGTTTTGTTTATAGGTACGATACATTGCAAAGGTTTTACTTTAAGTAAGTATAAGTCTACCTAGTCAAAGTATCCTACTGATTAGGGACAAGTACATAGGCTAAAAGCACACCGATTCATATTTTTTTACATTCATGCTGCATGGTGTATCAGAAGGTACGATCCTTTGCAAAGGCTTTACTTTAAGTAGTTACAAGCCTACCTAGTCAAAGTATCCTACTGATTAGGAACAAGTACATAGGCTAAAAGCACACCGCTGCATAGTGTATGAGAAGACATGAAAAAGTATGTGATAAGAAATATTCGAAGAAATATATATTCCATATCATGGACATTCTAAGAAATATGTATTCCATATCATGGATACCATGGATATCTGGTGCTTGCTAAAGTAAAAAAAATGATATGGATGCAATGATACTGTAGTCTTCTAGATTCTATGGTTTTAAATACCTACCTTACAAATACATTATCTAATTTTGCATTCTTCGACTAACTAACAAGTATTATACACATGGAATCATGGATATCTGATGGTTACTAAAGTTAAAAAATGATATGGATGCAATGATAGTGTAGTCTTCTAGATTCTATGGTTTTAAATACCTACCTTACAAATACATTATCTAATTTTTCATTTTTCGACTAACTAACAAGTACTATACACATGGAATAAAAGCATACATGCTAAAAGTAAGTGTGTAAATTTTAATATTTTCTTATTTTTAAAATTAATTTAATTCTTTTATTGACTACTTTTTAAAATTGAAAGATTATTAGTATATAATCTACATAATTTTAAATGTTATTAATGTATAATATTAATTATTTATATATTTATTTAAATTTATATAATAATTAATTTATATTTATATTAGTTTTTAAGTCAATAATGTATAGAAGAGCAATATATTCACTAATTCTTCATTGTTTTAAGAGTAAGTATTATATAAAGCACATATGCTAGAAGACCTCCTTTCAACTTTTTTCTTAAATTAATGTATTTATATATTTATTTATATAATATTTATATTAATTTATAGATTAATAATATATATTTTTAGCAAAATTATATTTTAACATTAGTTAATAAAAATTTATTATATTATGGGGTAAAAATATTATAAATGGATTTCTTATATTAATAAAGTGTAGTGAGAAGAGTTTTTTGAAAAGATTTATGATTAAATTTTGTTTTGAAGCTGTTGCGTACGCAATAGGTAGGACATTTGAGTGGTTTTGAGGTTGATAGAGATATTTGTAATAAAGTGTCATGAGAAGAGTTTTTTGGAGGATTTGTGATAAAGTTTTGTTTTGAAGTTGTTGCGTACGCAATAGGTAGGGAGGTTTGAGTGCTTTTGAGGTTGAGAGAGAAATGTGTAATAGATTGTTTTTTTTTTAAAAGGAGTTTTTTGGAGAGATTTATGATTAAATTTTGTTTTGAAGTTGTTGCGTACGCAATAGGTAGGGAGGTTTGAGTGGCTTTGAGGTTGAGAGAGAAATTTGTAATAGATTGTTTTTTTTGGTTGATGAGTTTTTTTGAGAGATTTATGATTAAATTTTGTTTTGAAGTTGTTGCATACGCAATAGGTAGGGTTTGAGTGTTAAATTTTGTTTTGAAGTTGTTGCATACGCAATAGGTAGGGAGGGGTTGTGAGAGTTTGATGAAAGAGGAAAATTTGTGGAAAAAAAGATTTAATGCTAAAATGGTTTTTTAAGTTGTTGCGTACACACAAGTTTTTGAGAAAAAGATCGGATTTGAAAAAAAATTCAAATTTATAAAAACTTGATTCTTAGAAGTTCTTGCGTACGCAATAGGTTAGAAATGAACTCACCTCTTGCAACATTTTGAAAATTTTTGCGAATCCTGCAACAGGTTGATGAGGGTGCATACATATTATGAGCAGAAACCCTTGAGCGGATTATCCGAGCAACACTCAATGGAGTTATACTTGAATGAATGTTTTTTTATGAAATATCTTTTTTTAAAAACCTCAATCGACAGCTCTCATATTAGCTGCATGCATGTACCAAGGTACAAAGAGCCAAAGACATATACCCTTGGTTTGAATGCTCTCAAGATGCAATTGTGTGTATTATATTTGCACATTCATTGTATTTTCTATAAGCCTCAACATGCCAACAAAATTAGGACTAGTGGCATTGTTCACTTTTAAGTAGATATGCTTATTAATACCTCCCCTCAAGCTTGTGAGATTGCCAACAATTATTTGTTTTTAGTCTTTCGAAACTCAATAGAGGGACAGATATATATTTTAACAATCAAAGATGTAAACTATGAATTCACCTAAAAATTCAATCCTAAAAATTACAACTTGCCATACATTTCCAAAACAACTATGACATGTTCATATTATTAGGTCAAAGAACATTAAAATCACATGATTCAGAAGCCATAATCTATCAATCCATAAGAAGTTAAGGTTTGCATAAGAAGGTAATGGCTATCCTGTTACAATCCAAGAGCATGTGCCTAGCGTGCCCCCCGCCAAGACCGCTAGCACCTCACGGAAGTGCACAACCTTCATGGCCACTACGGAGGCTCTGGCATGTGTGTATGGCAGGTCCCCACCCTTGCCATAAGGCACCCTTGCCTAGCCAGCCCTCCAACCTCCACAAAAGGCAAGCTTGGGGGAATTGAAGATAGGAGGGGCAACTTGGACTATTTATGTCCCTTCATCTTCCACACACCTTTGTATGTGGGATAATTCAACCCTTTCTCCTTCTTCTTATCCCCTTTGTCCATGAGAGATTTGCACCTCCAACACCCCCCTCCAATCGATCATGGAGAGAGGTGGCCGGGGATCAGACCCGGGCTCTGATACCATGTTAGAAAATAGTACGCATGTGCCTAGCGTGCCCCCCGCCAAGACCGCTAGCACCTCACGGAAGTGCACAACCTTCATGGCCACTACGGAGGCTCTGGCATGTGTGTATGGCAGGTCCCCACCCCTGCCATAAGGCACCCTTGCCTAGCCAGCCCTCCAACCTCCACAAAAGGCAAGCTTGGGGGAATTGAAGATAGGAGGGGCAACTTGGACTATTTATGTCCCTTCATCTTCCACACACCTTTGTATGTGGGATAATTCAACCCTTTCTCCTTCTTCTTATCCCCTTTGTCCATGAGAGATTTGCACCTCCAACATATCCATCCATAAGAAACCAGGTCTACATGAGATGATAATGAAAACATGAGAAATTAAGTTTTGCATCAATCCATAAAAAGCCAGGACATGCTCTCTAGACCTCATCAGCCAAGTCATCTATGTAGTCTAGATGTCCATGATGCTCTCCACCAACTCATAATCGAATGTGCTATCTCCTACCATTTGGGTAGCCACATCTTCTGCATAGCAAGGCAGAACACTAAGCTCAATTAGTCAGTATCTAACCATGCTTAAATTATACACATAGATCAAATAAATTACTCACTAATCAAGAGGTGCATCAAAGTCATAGTCTGTCTCCTCATCATCTATCATGAGGACTGCTTGATTCACACTTGAAGGCCCTGCCTCTGTGAAGTTGTCTCTAAGCATGCCTTCTAAGTATCCTGTGCAAATCTCTTTGTCATTGTCCACTGCCATGCATGGACGTCCTGAGTGAATTGCTGCTTTCATCCCAGGTGCTGTACCTACACCAAGCTCAAGCATAGAGCCTCCAATCGGACACAACAACTCCATGAACATCAACATCATGGAGCTACTCTTCTCCAACCCACCACGCCACTGTCCACCCTTTCCCTCTTTTATGCACCGTACACTTGAAGGCAAGTAATGAGTGATGAAATAATTGTCCATGCACACCTTAAGGGACTGGGAAACTTTATTTGCCCTATCAAGATAGTGATGTGCCTTCTTGCTAATCCTAGAGAACAATAGGATTTGAAAGGCAGTAATCTACATAAAACATAGATTGAAAAAGTTAATGGAGAATGCTAAAATACGAACAAACAAGAACATGACAATCATGTAAATAGCCAAATGACATACCTTGACACCAAAGCCAACATTATCCGCAACATCAATGCAATCTCCCGTCTCCACGATCCATCTACATGTACTAACTATAAGATACCAATAGCTGAATGCAATTCACATAAACAGACATTATCAACTGTGATATATTGCTCACCTACAAGAAACCTCTAGTCTCATTTGTCTTGCCAAACGCTCAATGAATGAAGTGGATACAGGTGAACACATCACCAATGTCCATCCATAATCATCCATCACAGATGAAGCAATAGCAAGTGAGCATGAGATATGCTCCTCATTTAGAATGTTCCATCCAGGGATTCCACCCTTGATTCCACTCACTATAGATCCTGTAGGAAGGTCAATCAAGCAAAATTCCACACTCCATGCAGCATTTTTTCCATTGCGTGACTTCTTCATGCCACCAAGTTCATGGTAAAAATTTCTTATGATTTGAAAAGCCCCATCGTACTTGTATTGCTTAACTTCTTTTCCAAGTGATACATAATCATACTCCCAAACTTTGTAGTTTTCTTGTGAGATACGAGTTGCAAATGATGAGAAAGTGGACAAAGGAACATAAACCATATCTGTATTACACACTTTCTTGCTAAGAAGAGACTCCTCCTTTCGTGGATCATTGTCTACAATAACAAAGAATCCTAAATTAAATTTGTAGGAAGCTTCTAATCACTTTGAAACATGAAAGAAAGAGTTATAAGAAAATAGACCTGTGTTAGAAGTGCCCGTTGGTTTAGGTCTTCCACCTCGTTTGTTATTTGGAGTCACATGACTTGCCTTTTGCTTTTCTACTATTGCTTTTTGCTCCTCTTCAAGCCTCTTCTTTTGTGCCTCATCCATGTTGCCCGACGAACCCGAGTTTGACTTGCACTCACCTTTTAAATGGCGATCATAAGTTTCCTTCTCTTCCTCGATACATGTTCCAGCCTTCATCTCAATCCACCAAGGGCAGTGCTTGCTTTCCCACTCTGTAAGCAATATATGACCATCCTTATGCTTATTCTCTCTAAAAATATGAGAGGTGTACATGCAATAAGTAACAGGTGCAAGCATAGTCCAAGCCTTGCAAATGGATGGTACCACCTGAAGACTCTTATTTGCAGCCAGATAATGGAGATACCTAAATGATTTTTAGGATAATATAAGAGAATGCAAGGTATTACAAAGATATCTTTCCATTGAAAACGAAAGCCAAAACGCACCTGTAAACCAATCGTCTGCTGGCATTTGTAAGATCAACTTGCTTGGATGGAACAACAGCAACTGTCATCAATGAAGCAAAAGGCTCAAACAAAAAAGGCCTGTGTCTCACTATAATGCCATCAAAGTATTCCAGAATAGAAGGACTGTCTGGAAGTGTAGCTGCACCCTCAATGCTTGATGATTTCATCACTTGGTCAAGCAATCGCCTAGCATCTGCCAACACATGGTCCATCCATACTTCTTTTGCAAGCCAAGGTATGAAACCATGGTCAGTCATAGGCATCCCATAACTCTCCTTTAGATTGTCATCTGCACCAAGAAGAGAAAGAATAGATAGTTGCTTTGCCTTGGAACAGGTTGCAATTGATACTTGGTAAAGCTTCTCCAAAGTGATCTTCATTGATGTATCCTCAAATGGTAAATTCCAAAGGATATTAAACCACTCCTTGCCATGGGAAGGATTGACTATTGAAAGCATCTGCCAAAGAGTAAAGTTTTAGAAGAGACTTTGATACACACAACAAACCATATATTAAGGTTTATGAGTTGTAAAATTAGAATTTGGAAACTATAAATTCAAATTTGCAAACTATAAATTCAAATATCTGAGATATAAAACGTAGAATTTTGTGGACTACAAATTCAAATTTGTGATCTATAAATACAAAATTTGGTAAATTGAAAACTTACCCGTGTAATTTTTCTTCGATATGTTGCTCCCACAGTCTTTTTAATCTCATGAATCTTGGACTCTCTCTCATCCTTTGGCATGGAAGAATGCAATTTCTTGCATTGAGCCTCAAAATCTGATTTCCATTTCCCCTTTCAACATAAACAGATAATCTCATCATAATGTTATTGGAACACAAAGCAAAGTCACAAAAAAAGAAAATATATAAACTAAAGAACTAATACTTACAGCAAATACCATCCTCCCAAGAATAGTTTGGGTGAGGGGATACCACACCCTTCGTCCACTTCCAACCTCTTTCTGTCTTGCCAACTCAATAGCTTTTTTCTCCTCCTCACTAAAATCCTGAGTAAAATATTGAGCATCACAGGATACAAGTGTGCTTGTGTGGTACAAATAATCCTTGAGATTAGTAACAACAATTGCATCTTCATTAAGCCTGCAACCATTGACTTAAATGGATCAAAATTGGTTTCATTTACAAGCACTTACCATCTCAATATAGTAAACATAAACAACAAGGCTTACAAGTTAAATCTTTGCAGAGCAGCAACAAGCTTAAGCTCATCCTTTGCTTCCGGTTCAATAATTTGAGCTTGCACTCTAATGTGTCTAGACTTGATATTTGTGTAAATCTCTTCTATGATTTCCATCCAAGATGCCGTACGATGATTTCCTTCCCACACAAAGAACATTTTGTTTGATAGAAAGCTCCATGGTGTGCCAATTATCTCTGATTCAAACTCATCATAAACTAAGCTCCAATTCTTGTCCCAACGTTCTCTTGTGACATCATCAACATCCTTGGAAGACCCATCAGGCATTTTGATAGATAGAATAAAAGATTCTTTTGTCGGAATGTATCCCTCTATTTCAAATGCTCTTTTCAAAATGGTCAAATCATTCCTAATTTGACGCACAACTGGGTTTATGAGACAACGACACAAGGGAATTCGAGGAGGTGGAATTTCTTTAGTTACTGTAAGAAGCTCTAAAATATCTGCACCTGAAGGTCTCTCAACACACTCTGGAATGATATCCTCCACATCATCTTTAACTCCTACTTTGTTGGATGGATCATCTATAGTTTTATCCTTGTTGTCCTCAGGATCCTCAATATCATTTTCAATGTCAACTTGCTCAAGCTCCTTCAGTTCATTCTTGACCTCTGACTCTTGCTTCTTCCTTTTGCCACCTTTCCTTGTGATAGGACTAGACACATCACGTTTCTTTCTCTACATGTTTGAAGAACTCAATTACAAGATTTGCAAAAATGCAAAGGTGAAATGCAACTAGAAAAAGAAAAAGAAACCAAACTTACTGGAGGCATTTGTTGCACAACTTTCAATAAGCTCACCTGCACAAGAAGAAAAACAAATAAATGACATAGTGAAACCATCTTTGAAATGATTAAATGAAAAATGACAGAGTGTAACCATCTGAAAAATGACAGAGTGAAGGCACGGGAGAAATTCTGCTGAACAGAAGAAAGCATGGAAATTCAGACTGATTCCCAAATTTCGTATTGTTGCCCTTTCTCCCGTGATGCTTATTCGAAGGCCAGAGATGCATATGTTCGCATGATGCTGGCTAGCCTGTCCCAAGTCTGGGCTCTGTTTGGCTCTGGGCTGAGCTGTTTGCGCTCTGCGCAAATGGCCCCGTCCTCCCTTCGCCAAACTATCCATATATGGCATTTGGTCCTTCCAACACTCGTTTGCGCCCAGCGCAAAGTCTTGTCAAGCCTCCAAAGGGAGAAGGGGCCATTCGGTTCTGCCAATTTGCGCTCAACGCAAATGGAGAGTCGAGCCACCACAAGGCCTTTTGGCTCTACCAGGAGACATTTGTGCCCAGCGCAAATGGGCAGTGCTTCTAGCACTCTCTCCCTCTCCAAATCAAAGTGCCGCCATCGCTCATCTTACATCAAATGGACTCCAAATCCTCTGAAAGTTCTTTATCATCCATTTGAAGAGACAGTGGAGCTGGCATAAGCCTCGCACAATAACTGGTTCAGACTCTTATCTTGCTCTTTCTCCATAAGGCTCAAGACCTGCAGTGATGTGACTCACGCAATGTCTCTGAATCTTGTGTCTCATACACAACATACCTTAGCAGGACCCTGGAGATAGAAGCCAGTAGCAATCCAATGAGCCATAAGTCAAAAATGCCAAGTCAAGAGTAATTAAGGAATTGCCTTGCTGCTAGAGGGCCGGATAGTGTCAATCGGATGAACACAGAGGGCGGCTATGCAGAGCATTCTTTGCATTCGTGAGGGGCATACAAGCCCTTCAGGTTAGGATCCTTCGCCTAAAGATTTGAAACCAATGAAGTTCCTCAATATTCAGGATTTACGCTGTGCGAAGAGCGAGATTATGAAGAGCAAACAAGACAAAATCTGCAGAACATATCAGAGATAGCACAGAATTATGCGCACATCCTAAAGCTGGAGTCTCCTTTAGTTCCCTTTAATCCTTGCGAACAAGCCCGTGAGCAATCTGTCACTTACATAGAGAAAGGGAAAACTTATGCAAATCTCTAAACAATTACAACGTAAGGTTTCTTTACTCTTGTCCATCAACAGCTCAGGAATGGAAATGAAGGCGAGAGGCCACTTGTTCTTACTATAAATAGGTAAGTGGTTCTTCGTCATAGAGTAAGAGAACTTTCTGCCGACCTCTTAATGAAAGGTGAACGATAAGTCCCTTTACTCGTCTCACAGATGGAGGGTCGTATCAATGATGAAGCTTGAAGTTCCCTAGTAATCCCTATCCATGAGCAGGAGATCAGCGAGCTCCAAAGATCTTGAGGATGAGAGAATCTTTACCCATGAGACAAGATTTTCTTCTCCAAAGGACTGAATTGGCCGCTTTCCATCGAGAAGGAGAAGGAGAAGGAGAAGGAGGGTCGAGAAGGAGAAGGAGGGTCGAGAAGGAGAAGGAGAAGTAGGCGGAGAAGGAGGGTCGAGAAGGAGGCATGGGCGTAGGCGTGGGCGAAGAAGGAGAAGTGGAGGAGTGATACTGAAGACGGAGAAGTGGATGACAGCAACCGAAGAATCCTGATGCTGAATCAGTCAAAGGCAGAGAAGGTTGAAAGGGAGCTCAGGAACAAATCCGTCGCTAGTAAATATGCCAAGACACCATGAAGGTAGCGAGCAAAGAAGTTAAGAGAAAACAATCTTAAGGAGCCGAACCATACTAAGAAGAAGAACGTCAAGGAGCTGTGAACCATGAAGGCAGGAAATACCCTCGAAATGCCGAAAAGTAGGAGCGACAAGAAGAAACTTCCCATAAGTAGAGTACTAAATGCTTGAAGACATGAAGGAAGGTTAAGAGAGTAACCTGCGAACAAGCTTGAAGACGTGAAGGAAGGAAGTAGGAGCCAGCGAAGTAGCTGCAAGCGCAAGGAAGCCGAGGCTATGGTAGAGGAAACAGAGCATGGAGAGTTGGGTGAGCATGGAGAGTAAGCGAACTATGTGAGTGGAGAAGCGAAAAAAGAGCATGCAAGCAAAAAAAGAGCATGCAAGAAGCGTGGGCGTGGGCGCTGGCGAAACTAGTGTTCACTAGTTTTGCTAGCGAAACTAGTGAAGGCATGAGATAACACTCACAAGAAGCGTAGGCGAAAAAAGAACTAGGCGTAGGCGTGGGCGTAGACTCTGGTTCCGCCTACGCCCACGCCTACGCCTTCACTAGTTTCGTTGGAGTCGAAACTAGTTTCGCCAGCGAAACTAGTGAACACTAGTTTCGCTGGCGAAACTTATAATGGAATTGTTTGCATGGTGCATTCAAGGGTTCCTGTAATTTCAAAAGGTTTCTAGAAATTGAAAGTTTTAAGGTCCTAGAGTTATTTTAAGGGAACAAATAGGATTTGAACGTATAACTATTCGAACAATTTTAATAACAAAATTTTTTAAGTTTCCAAATATTTTTATTGAAGGTTTTAACATTATAAAATATAAATAAATAATTTTTAATTAGCTAAATCATCCATTATAAGTTTCGCCAGACTAGTTTCGCCAGCGAAACTAGTGAAGGCGTAGGTGTGGGCGTAGGCATAGGCGTGGGTGCAACCGGAGTCGTCTTCACTAGTTTCGCCAGTGAAACTAGTGCCAACGAAACTAGTCTTCTTTGCCTCTTTCTCTGGCTCTGCCTCCCCTTCTCTTTCTCTGAACTAGTTTCGCTTCTTTCTCTGCCTCTGCCTCTTCTTCTCCCTCTCCCTCTCCACCCTCCTTTCTTCCACTTCCGTTTCCCTTCGACCTTCCTCCTTCGCTTAGTTTCGTTTTTTCTGCCCCGTTTAGTTTCGCCAGCGAAACTATAGTTGTGAACTCCAAATGAAATGGCCTCCAATTGTGTTTCGCCAGCGAAACTATGATGTCTTTACTTTTTCCTACCACCTTCAATCCATTAACCTTCTTGAGCTCTATTATTTCATTAGATCTAATGATGGCATCATGTCCATGATTTTTCTCTCGCAACTATTCCATCCTTTGGTATGATTAATTTTAGAGTAAAAATTATACTAGGGATACACACCCATTTAAGGCCTCTTCGGCAAAGGTATCCTAAAGATGATGTTTCCATTGTTTAAAGTAAAGTACTGACATTTTTATATTTTTCATTGCTCAAAACATTGGGCATGAGATTTTAAAATATTATATGATTGAGAGTCCTAATTTGGCCCTTATTCCTTTGGGCATTGGATACTACTCGGTGCATCTAGTACTTGTCAATCGCAAAGAGTCATTAGCCTTAGCCTACACAATCTATTAACATAATTGATAAGAACACACATAGCATACATCCCTTTAGTGCTATTCAAAATGGTTTAAAAAATGCCCATAGCGTACTACTTAAATATTGTCGCCGAAACTGTAAGAGATATAAGCAACAGCTCCCATAAACTTGAAACTTGCTAGTGTAGTGAAATTGACAAACCCTCCATCCAAGCTTCTGTCAGCACCTCCCATCCATTCTTTGAGCTAGTTGCATCTGCTAATATAGTTTCGCCAGCGAAACTAACTTGTAGTGGTTCTTTTTTGTGTACATTAGCCTTGGAAAAATCAACCTTGAGTAACATGACTCTTTTATGACTCCCCATCCTCTCCATCCTAGAGAAAGTTTCAATGAATGATAAGTGGGGTGCCAACTTGAGTGCTTGGAACGTGGGCGGTCAGACTGAATGTTGTGAATTGATTATATGAGTAGAGTGCCAACTTGAGTGCTTGGAACGTGGGCGCTTGGGACGTGGCGGTGGCAATGAATGTGGTTATATTATGAGTTTGATCGTCTAGCTGATTTAGTATCAAAGAACAATGATGGCCTCTTTCTATGCTTTTGCACTACAAGTGCAGAGTTGGTCAGTATAGAGTTCGAAAGGAGACAAGTGCGTGAACTACTGTTGCTCACATGCTTACTCACTTGTGCCTCGTTTTCTAGCAATAGATCTCAAAACTGGTAAGACTAATTTTCCTTTCACTTGAAGGAAGGGAGATTGTGTTCCACAAGCTCCATGGATTTTGCAATTGTGTCCAATGACAATAGGTCGAAGACACTGCAAGTTGCAACAACTAATGGTGTTGCACGCATTAGTAGGGAATACCTTCACTTAGCATTTGGACTTTCACCGAGCTCAATCTCTTTGCATCAACTACTTGATAGCAAGTGTGACGACTTGTCCTTTGAGGTTCCTTTTGTAGGTGAGGAGTCCTTGTTTCATCTTGACACTCAGTTTGGAACCACCTTCATTGTTAGAGGTGTAAAGCTTTTGACAGAAATCAGTAAGGAAGTGTCGGATAAAAAACAAGTAGATGAACAATCCGATAAGACCATGAGTTTGGTTCCTCTCTTGAAAAACCTTCCTGCAAGAAGTGCACTCAAAAAAGCTATGGACATTGTAACAACAATACAAGAAGTTGATGCACTTCCAGTAAAGTATGATGGCAATATTTTGTTTGAGCTTCCCGCTTCGGACCTCCCTAACCGTGCTGAGGGGACAGAAACCAAATACGACAGCCATGTTTGGACGGATGATATAACAAGTAATATGACAGGATTTGATGGTTTAGTTAGAATTCGAAGATGTGGTGGGCATCTACAATGCAAAAACATATTTTGTCCTTACTTGGAGAGAACCAAAGAGGCCAATGAGAAGCATTGGCAAGGGAGACTTTCATGAGTGTGTCCTCAAAGATCATATGTTGGTGAAAATAGTACTCTTAAGTGTTTGCATTGTGGTGCTCGTCCTTTCTGCGAGCAAGAGTGCCCATGTAGGCTATTCTTATGTTACCCACACCCCAAGGGTGATACACAATTTAAGAGGTGTGTTATACACTCAGGGTATCATTTGCATCCTGTTGGTGAAGGAAGTTCTAGACGAGCTATGAAGGAAGTTAAGGCTAGGTTGACTAAGCTCATACAAAGAGATGGGATGGGAAGACCTAAAGCCTTGCAAAAAACATTAGCAAAAAAAATAATATTGGATGCCGTCATTCAAGATGATCCGAAAGCCATGAGTGATGCTGAATTGACATCATTACTAGAGAAGATTACTCCAACTTTGGACAAGAGAAGGTATGTGCATACTTGTCCTTTTAATGTGATTAAAAGTACTCAAGTTTTTATGAAAAATAAGTAATGGGATTTTGATGCTACATGTTCTTAACTGTAGGCTCGCACGTTGGAAAAGGGAGGCCCAAATTGAAAGTGGATCCTTTGCAGATGGTTATGATGCTCTTTTACAACTGAAAAGAAAGTGTGTATATGATTATTCTCAGAGCATGGTGTTCCCTGGACAACTTGAATTTTCTTCATTTGAAAGATGTCATGTTTTCAAGATGTCTACCAAGGGACATGGTAGTGGTGTTGATCTAGTGAACAAGATGAGGCCAGGTGGAGAGTTAGGATTGTGCTGGGTTTGCTTTGATTTTGTCAAACGTATGCATGATTGGAATACAATGGCATGCCATGTTTACAACCCTTTTGTTCAAGAGCTACAGACTATTGCTATTGGGGATTTCAAGGTTGAGGATACAGAAGCCCAGATCCTTTTTTGGGAAATGTTAAATAGAGTCATGGAGAAGGAGGGATTCCCAAAGCCTCAATTTAAAGGGTTTATGGCTGATGAGGCACAAGCAAATTGGCGTGCAATTAGAATGGTATTCAATGGTGATGCCAATAAGGTGCTCAAAGATAAAGAGAGATCTTGCTTATTCCATTGGGAGCAAAGCTTGGAAAACCATGCTAAGTTCCTTCCATCATTTGATCGTGAGGAGTTCAAGCTAAGGTGTAGACAGTGGAAGAATGCTCCATCTCAAGAAGCTGCAGACATCGAGTTGAAAAACCTCCGTTCGTGGTTCAAGCATCATGCACATAAGAAGGACATCTCCATTTTAGAAACATGGATTGTGTGGTGGCACGCAAGAGTGGCTCATTGGGGAGAATACATTCTCAAGGTAGGTCTATTGTTATTTCATTCACAACTTTATTGTTTTTTGATTATTGGAAACTAATCTATGTTGTGGCACAGGGCATGGAGGACCAGTTTTTAGTTCCTAGAGCCAACCTTGCAGAGTTAGTCCATGGAAGTTGGTTGGCATCGAATGACGGAGTGAAATATGTCACACTAAAAAATGCTTGTGAGACAGATATGACGGGTGCTTTGCTGCAAACTGCAAGATACACAGAATATCTAAAGGGACTACACTTGGGTTGTGGACCTAGTTTGGAAAAGCTATCTCGAAGGCACTCTTATGGGGACATAGGGAGCAACTCATGCAAGTTCATTGATCTCAGTAATGAGGTGGCTAGCAAGGTGGATGCAACTATTGGAGGTCAAGATTGTATGGGTGATTTGAAGACTGTGAGAAGGAAGCGGTCAAAATCTTTCTCAGAAGCAGTGTATGCAAATGATTCACATCGTCCAGAATACCAGTATGTAAATCAGCCAAGAAAGAGAAAACAAAATACCACACCAATCTTGAAAACAAATCAATATGTTGAAGAAGAGGTAGTACACAAGACTATGTGGGCTATAAGAAGAACTAATGCAGGTAGTGAGGTGAGGTGTCAAGGATACTTAGAGGACAAAGGAATCAAATGCCACAAATTGATAGATCACAAGGGTAGGATGGGAAAGAGACGTGTTCCTGCACCTAGCTTTTTTGGGAGAATCAACACCAAAGCAGGCATTCGAAGGCAATTGATTTGGTTTTGTGGGGATAACATGGACCACACATGGACACCATCAAATTGCATTGAAGGAAAACCACCTGAGGTGCCGAGGGAGTGGCCTATTGAGAAGGGGATAAGCCTGGATGAGGAAGAAATGAGGTTATTAGTAGCTGGAGGATTTAGATTAAAAAAGCAATGCACTAGGGCGAAATCTGCTGATTTAACAAGTAGACCGAGCACAAGGGATGGCATGGTTGTGGAATGGGTAACTGAGGTGACATGTGAAATGAGAACAAGGATAGCTAAGTCTATTTCCTTGGAATGTGTTGTTCACAATGTTAATATAGTTGTCCCTAGAGAGCATGTGGAGTACCTAGTTTCCACTCCAGGATCACGTAGAAAAGGGAGCAAGTACAATGTTGTGGTTTCAGTGTTTCCATCATGCACATGTCTGGACTTTATGGGCCATTCTCAAGGGCAAAACAGATATATCCCATGCAAACATCTGTATTACATTTATATAGCAATACTTGGGTCTAGATGAGAAGATACACATGTTCATTCACCAATCTGCACTAAGTAGGCAAGAACTCTACCAAGCTCTACCTGCTTGCTAAGAAGGGCGTTTATCTCTACTTGTGGTTATATCAAAGGAACTTGCATAGGTGCATACAAATATTGTATGACCATTGTAGCTTGTGTTGACTTTTTGGGTGCATTTTGATAGTCATTTGCTTGACACAATATAGCTATATGTATGTAAACAGTATTTTGTTGCCCACAACTTCTTTAAGAGTTGTGTATGAACAATGTATTACTCACCACACTATAGTTTTCGGTGACCTTTTGGTGTGTTTGAATAGTCCTTTTATAGAAATCTATCCATGTCTCTCAATTCAATCTTCCTGAGATTCTAGACCATTTGACTATAAATTGTTTGGAAGAAATATTATTTTTACTTTATTTTTTTGCACATGATGTTTATTGAAAAAATATATATATTGAAGGTATCAAATTAGACTTAACTAAAGGTCCACTGCTCAGATCGCTCGTACGTTTTTGCTCGGAAAATGCTCGTCCCCGGTTGATAAGAGGAGAGAAGCGTGGAGTGTAAACGAATGATCTTTGAATGAAAGAGAGAATGAAGAATGTTCTACTTATAGTGAACCTAAAAGAACTAAAAAAACCTTAAAAACTAAAAAAAGTTGACTTGACCTAAAAGCTATCCATTTCCTATAAAACTCTACTTCTCCTCATTCTGTCTCACAACTCTCTTATTCTCTCTCACAACTCTTCTGGAGCTCCACCACCTCTCCACTTAGGTACTCCCTCCCTCCCTCTTCTCCAACTTCCTCTCTCCCCTCCCCTTCCCCTCCCTTCCCCTCTCCTCCCTCTTCTCCCACCCCTTCCCTTCCCTTCCCTTCCCCCTTCCCCTCTCCTTCCTCCCCAAGGCCCCTTCCCCTCCTCTCCTTTCCCTCCCCGTCCTGCTGCCTTCCCCTCCCCTTGCCCCGCTCCCTTCCCTCTGCTCGTCCTGCCCCGTTCCCCTTCCCCTCCCCTTGTCCCCGCCCTGCGCTGCCTTCCCCTCCCCCTTGCCTGCTCCCTCCTCCTTCCCTCCTCTCACCCCCTTCCCTTCCCCCTGTCGCTGCCCCTTCCCCCCTCCCTGTCGTCGCTCCCCCCTTCCCTCCACCCCCCCTTCCCTTCGCCCTCCCCACGCCCCCCCCCGCCCGCCCGCTCCCTTCCCTCCACCCTCCCCATGCCCCCCCCCCACGCCCGCCCCCTACCCCCTTCCATCGACCCCTCCGCCCCCCTTCCCTCCGCCCTCCCCATGCCCCCCCCTCCCCCGCGCCCCCCCTGCCCCCTTTCGTCGACCCTCCCCACCCCCCCCCCGCGCCCCCCTGCCCCCTTCCGTCGACCCTCCCCACGCCCCCCCCCCACGCCCCCCTGCCCCCTTCTATCGACGGAAGGGGGCAGGGGGGGTGCGGGGGGGGGGCGTGGGGAGGACGGAGGGAAGGGGGGGTGGGGGGAAGGGGGCACGAGGGCGTGGGGAGGGCGCGGGAAGGGGGGGGGCGAGGGCGAGGGGAGGGGGGGTGGGCGAGGGCGGGGAGGGGAGGGGGGCATCGCCCCCCCTCACCTGTTGTGTGCACAACAGGTGGGGGGGGGCGAGGGGAGGGGGGGCGGGCGAGGGGCAGGGAGGGGAGGGGTGAGGGGGCGGGTGGAGGGAGGGGGGGCGGGCGAGGGGAGGAGAGGAGGGGCAAGGGGGAGGGGGGGCGAGGGGGCAGGCGAGGGCGAGGGGAGGGGGGGCGGGCGAGGGGAGAGGGAAGGGGGGCGAGGGGGCGGGCAAGTGGGCGAGGGGAGGGGGGGTGGGCGAGGGGGCGGGCAGAGGGAGGGGGGGCGGGCGAGGGGAGGAGGGGCAAGGGGGAGGGGGGACGAGGGGGAGGGTGAGGGGAGGGGGGGCGGGCAGGGGGAGGGGGAAGGGGAGGGGGGGCATGGGGAGGGCAAGCCAGCGAGGGGGGCAGGGAGGGGGGCATTGCCCCCCTCACCTGTTGCGCATGCAACAGGGGGCAAGGGGAGGGGCAAGGGGAAGGGGAAGGGGAAGGGAAGGGGGGGCGTGGGGAGAGCAAGGGGGTGGGCAGATGGAAGGGGGGGCGTGGGGCAGGCGAGGGGCAGGGAGGGCAAGGGGGTGGGCGAGGGGCGGGGGACACCTGTTGCGTGCGCAACAGGTGGGGGATTCCCCACCTGTTGTGTACGCAATAGGTGCGAGGGCAAGGGAAGGGGCAAGGGGGAAGGGAAGGGGCATGGGGAGGGCAAGGGGGCGGGCGGAGGGAAGGGGTGGGCATGGGGAGGGGAAGGGGGCGGGCGAGGGGCGGGGAGGGGGACATCGCAAGGGGGCAGACAAGGGGTGGGCGTGGGGAGGGTAAGGGGGCGTGGGGCAAGGGGGAGGGAGCGCGGGCGGGGAGGGGGAGGGGCTCACCTGTTGCGGGGGAGCAATGCCCCTTCGCCTCCCCCTCCCCGCCCGAGCCCCCTCCATCTCCCCCTTGCCCCACGCCCCCTCCTCGTCCCCGCCGTCGCCCCCTCCCGTCCCCTCCCGCTCCCCCTCCCCGCGCTTAACCTGCGTCCTGTCCCGTCAAAATTAAAAAAAGTTAAAATAAATAAAACTTAAAAAAAATCAAAAAATTAAATTAAATTTTAAATATAAAAATAAACTAATTAATTAAAATAAAATAATTAAAAAAGAAAAAATATTTTATTTTAAAAAATAAAAATAAATAAAACTTAAAAGAATATTTAATTAAAAATTTATTTAATATTTTGTGTTTGAAAATCATTGTATTTCTAATTTTTTATTTTTGATTGTTTTTCAAAAAACTATAGCTTCCATGGCTTCCAGTTTTGGTTCCAAGGTGTCTTTTAAATACCGTGAACATGCTTGGTATTTTATGGAGCACAAATCAAAGTATTTTTTGGTGATCACTTCAGAGAACATATCAAGCCCGAAATATTCTGCAGAGGCAGTAAGAAATGGTGGCATGGTATCAAACATCAATATTAAAGAAAACAATTTGATAGAAATTGTGTGCCAAGGAAAGAATGACGAGGTGGTTTACAAGTTACGAGTTACTCCGAAGCACTTCTTGAAGCCGTTACCAGATTCAATTGAGGGATCCCAAGAATTACTTAATGCCTTAGAAGCATTGAAGAAAATGTGGGATGCATTTCCAAGTGGTGGTGTTGAACCTTCAGTAGCACTAAGTATGCCATCTATAACATATAACCCTCAAGTACCGTCAATATCTGTGGCGGTAACTCCGGTAACTCCAGCAAGTGTAACTACAGTATCTCCAATTGTACCTACACCATCGACTGCTGCAACTACAGGAACAAGAAGGAGTGATCGTGGAGTAGACTCAAGTCCTATAGCTATTCCCAGAAAGAGAGCAAAAATAACTCCTACTCCACATGCAGATCGCTCAAGTGCAGGCTATTTAAAACCAGGCGAAAAATTGGATAGCGATGAAGAGAAAGATCAGCAAGAAGAAGATACAAGTCTCGAAGACTTTTCTATAAGTGTGGCGGACTTACATCCTCCAGAGGATGAGGGATACATTTGGGGATTTTCACAATTCAGCGTGGCCACAATGCTTATTGATCGAGCTTGATTGTTCACAAATCAAAGAAAGCTCGATAAGATATTTGCACGCAAATTGTATGAAGATACAAGGAAAACAAGAACTCCCGTTGCCACTAATATCACTCTTCGTCCTATGGCGTTTAAGGGACTTCAAGAAGATGATCCTACATTGCCTGATGTCACATTTCAAAAGCGCGTGGACTTTCTTGATGCTTTTGAGAACTTTAGAAGGAGTGACTTTGTTTGTGGAGAGGCTTCGTACCAAAGCCGATATGGGAGTGACATCGAGAAGAGATACATGCTGGCAAAGAATAGATTCTTAGAAAGATGCAGGTTTGAGCCCATTGATGGGCAACACTTTTGTGAGGCTTGCAGGATCACCCTTGATGAGGGAAGAAAAGGAAACTTGCCACAGATTGAGTGGATGGAAAAGTTTCAACGGGTCATTTGTCATATATGCATATTTAATGATGACTCGAAGTACATTCTAGAATCAGAGAGGCTGAATTCTGCTCCATTTAGGTTGAAAAAAAGCTCTTCTCTTTTTGAGATCTTGATAAAGGCAAGGGAGTTATGGATGGGCTGTGGAAAGCCACAAACAGTGAGGGGCAGGAGACCTACATCAGAGTACATGGCAAAGAGGACTCGGTTCTATAGATGCTTGAAAGGTGTTGTAAGCAATACGCAAGGCATACCAGGTAATAAGGTTGAGGCAAAGGATTTGAACACCGCCGTTGCAAGATACAAGGATGTTACCTGCATTGTCTTCCATGAGGACTCAGTGTTTCAGAGCATCGTGGATGTTTGCCAAGCATATGATACAGGAAAGATATCCTTTGAGGCACCAAAGCACATTGCAACTCAGAGGAAAGAAATAAAGAAACCGATGTCTATTGTTTGGTGGAGAGCTTTAAGGTTTGTTCCAGATGCAATAACAGAAGAAGTATGCAAGAAGATACTAAGTGGTGACTGCTTCTTTGGAAAGAAGAGCAAGCATAGCAACTTAGATGAAGTGGTCACCCGAATGATTCAAAGTGAGGCTGCTCTCTCGGCACTATTATTTTTATTGAAATCTGAGTTAGCTGGCAAGTCAATTGATGTGGATAAGTAGAAAGCACTTAGCCTAGGTCAACTCCTTGATAAGACATGGGCTAGAAAGTGGTTGGCTTCAATGGATGCAGATGCCACACCAACAAAGGATCTAAGAGCTAAAATGCCAAAGGTTGTTGAGACAGAATATATGGACATTAAGAAAAAGGCCTTGCAGTCCAGTACCAAAGGTAGAGCAATTGGTGGTTTAGATGATGGTTCTCCGTTCAGCTTCTCTTATGATATCCTGCTATCAGAGAATGATACAAAATTTGCACACATCAATGGCATTGATACGGAGCATTTCATAACAATGAGCGGTCATGCTTGGGAGAAGCCATGCGTATTTTTCATAGATGAATTGCAAGACCTTGCAGTGTCACGGATAGTTGAACTTGTGCGGTTTATTGTTGAAGGTCCTATGGCAGATAAGAAAAGATCAACGTTGGTCCTGTTCGTGACAGAATCACAAAGGGATGCCCTATATGCGAGTTTGACATCTTCATTTGGGTATTTACTTTCAAAAGTATACCATGGTATAGTCCTGCGTAATCATATGACTGTCTTGGAAGGCACTGCCATTCAAGTCTTGCAGCCTTTCTTGATGTGCTTCTTATCGAGGGGTGGTGGTAATCTAATCCAAACTCCTTTAAGGACTCTCGAGCTTCATTACTTTGAGGACCATAAGGTTAAGCTTGATGCAGTAATGGTGGATTACATAAAGCCGATGGATCCTGATGTGATACTAGAGATGAAAAAGAATTTATTGAATGATGGGTGGGAAGTAGCATTGTATCGAATGGGTTTTGCTGCTGAGAAATTGCTACGCCAAGGTAGAAATGTAAATGTCATTGATACCCCCCATCAAATTGAGTTCTTTGACACATATTACAGTTGCACTACTTTCTTTGAGGAGGAAAATGTCAAAGAAGAGGGTAGTGAGTCTGAGGGTGATGATTCTAGCTCAGGTGATGATGAGGATGAAAGCTCTGCATCCGATGACTTACAGCAAGAAGAAATCCGCACAAAGAATAAGGGTGATCAATTGTCAACTAGAGTCAAGGAGGTTCCACTCATCATACAGGAAGGTTCGCGGCAGTAAGAAGTTACAGTAGTACAGCACGTCACAGGTAAAGGTAAGGCTAAAGAGGTGGAAGCACTTCCCTTAAAATTAAAAGTGAGGAAGGCACCCTTGATCTTGGATGAAGGACAGGCAAGTGGATCGATCTTGGGTGAAGGACAGGCAAGTGGATCAAGCAAGGAAGCCTTACTCAAAGAAGGTATGGACGAGGCAAAGCATGACCAGGAGGAGTTACCAAGAGGCATAGATGGTTCTTCAACCATGACCTTATAGACTCCAGAGTAGCCTACTAGTCAGGAACCTAGTAGCCAGGTCCCTACTTACCAAGAACTTGGTCATGAGACTCTAGAGCAGCCTAGTAGTCAGGTGCTTGGAACTGAAGAGCAAACTAGTAAGGACCTTGCTACTGAGACTCCAGCAGCCTATTAGTCAGGACCCTGGTAGTCAAGGGCCTCATTGAGGACATTGGTACTGAGTAACATGTTGGCTAACGGCTTTGTAATCACAAGTTTTGAACTTCTATGTAAAGCTAATATCTAATAAAAAGTTTACTACTTTTTTGATTTCTTTGCTCTCATTATTGTGTATAAAGATTGTTTATGAGGGCCATTTTATACTTAACGGTGTTTTTTAATACCAAGTGGTGGTCATAAAGGTGTGTGCACACCACTTATACATAAAGGTGTTTATTTACACCACCTTTCCAAGAGAATTGGTCATCTATTATTGGTCATCTATTGATGTTCTTAGGTGATTATGAAGATGTTTATCTAGACCACTTTGTAAGAGAATTGGTCATCTATTATTGGTCATGTATTAATGTTCTTAGGTGATAGTTGCTCAATTCACAAGAAGTTATGAAGATGTTTATGTAGACCACCTTGGTAAGAGATTTGGTTGTGCATTGATGTTCTTAGTACTTAATCATTAAATCTTTTGTTTTGAGTTGGCAAATCTAGTTCAAAATCATTAAATCTTTTGTTTTGAGTTGGCAAATCTAGTTAAAAAACAACATTACTAGTATATTCAAAATTTTTCTCAAATTGGACTTTACACAAGTCCAAAAATTTTGAATAGTGTGTTGGATGTGCATGACACTAGAGCAGAAATAGTATCTAATGCTCGATCGACCATGCAAAGGATATCTGATGGGCACAACACTTTTCCTATGCATCAACCTAGGTCAGATTGAAATGTTCTCAAAGAGGCACACCCATCCAATAAGTACTTGGTCATATAACACACCTAAGGGCGTGTTTTGTTGCGGATGTGCATATCACTAGGGAAAATACAGTGTATAATGCCTAATCGACCGTGCAAAGAATATCTGATGGTAAAAATACTTTGCACGCACCTCAATCTAGTTAAAATGGACTTGCGTGCAAAGTGGAGCCCCCATCCGATAAGTACTTGTTTGAATAACACACTAGGGCTATGTTTTTATATGGTTCTGCATGACACTAAGGCAAAAACGGTGTTTTATGCTTGATCCACAATGTAAAGCATATCTGATGGGCACAATACCTTGCACACACATTCAACTAGGTGGAATTGACTTACATGCACAGTGGCCTTCCCATCGCATAAGTACTTGATCGGATAACACACCTAGCAGCGTGTTTTTCCGGATGTGCATGACACTAAGGGAAAAATGGTATTTAATGCTTGATTGACCATGCAAAGCATATCCGATGGGCACAATACTTTTCCTATGCCTAGGTGGTATTGAAATGTTCTCAAAGAGGCACACCCATCCGATAAGTACTTGGTCAGATAACATACCTAAGGGCTTGTTTTTTTGCGGATGTGCATAGGGGAACAGTAAGGAGAATTACTTGGCTGTATTAATTCCTTTTCCAAGAGTTCCTTCGTGCAACACATCTACATGGGGAAGGACATGCACCTTCCTCCATCAAGCAACCAATCGACAATGCCATCGCATTGTAAGTCTACATTTTGTGTAAGATTTTGAAGTGTAATGAGTCAACTTGAAATTGTATTTTGAAATAGAACCAGTGTAATGAGTCAGTTTGAAATTGTATTTTGAAATAGCACTTGTGCATAGCAAATGTATTTCCTTCAGACTTTGAGGAGTGGGAACCAGTCGAGTGCTTCTTAGGTAAGTTTACAGCCATTCATGAGGATTTAGGAAGGCAAATGCATGCTAGAGAGAAGTCCTCTGTTTTGAAACAGACAAATATCTCTTGGTATAATGCCAAGTACATTACTCTAAGGACGGCATCACGCTATGGCCATCTTCAATGCATTGCAACAGCACAACTTGAAGACATGGATTGCAGCATTGTGGACACAAGAACAATGCAATCATACAAGGAAAAGATTGCAAAGGATGTGGGCATGGCCATGACATTTACATTTGGCTCTAAATGGGTGATGTTGTCTTGGTTTATGCCTCTACACATTTTCGGTTCTTATTTTCAGAATATCCAGATGCACAAAACAAAAACCATGTGGTCATGCAAGTGCCTACATGAGAATGCCCTTGAGGAATTGCTTGGGGTGAATTGGGGAAGCAGGTCAGTTTAACAAAACGGTGATCTATTTCAATGCCATGTATGTAAAGACAATGTGGTTGTCAAGTACCACATCTCCCGCCAAATGTTATATTTTTCTTTCCAATATAGGCGCTGGAAGAAAACAAGTGGCAATTGGCTCCCCCTTGACTCTAACGACGATGATAATACAGGGGTAAGTTTATGTATTGGTTCTCATTTAAGAGATGTCAAGAATGTGATTATCACGTCATAGTGGACTCTTAGGGACATGCGGGAACACCTATTGGTCATGGAGGATGGCATGTCTGAGTCCTTTCACTTTACCTTAAATGGTGAAAAGGTAGGAAAGCGTGCAGAGCATAAGCAACAATTGAAACTGAAAGGGAGAAGAATGAGGTGTAGGTGCTCACCATAACTTTGGTCTTGGAGTATAAAGATCTAACGCAGTTGGGCTCATCTTCGCCGTTGAATCTAGCACGTCTACCAAGTAGGTGTAGGGCACCACATTCAAAGATGCAAACGTGGCATAGTTGATGGGGAGGAGATGGTGCTCATGGCCCTCATCTAAGAGGGTAAGGGTCCCAATGATGGTGGTTCGCATGGTCTCAACCTAGTTGAAATGGACTCGCGTGCAAAGTGGAGCCCCCATTCAATAAGTACTTGTTTGATTAACACACCTAGGACCGTGTTTTTTTATGGTTGTGCATGACACTAAGGCAAAAACGGTGTTTTATGCTTGATAGACAATGCAAAGCATATCTGATGGGCATAATAATTTGCATACACCTTAGAATAGGTGGAATTGAATTACATGGAAAGTGGCACACCCATCCCATAAGTGCTTGATCGGATAAGATACCTAGTAGTGTGTTCTTTTCGGATGTGCATGATGCTAGAGCAAAAATAATATTTAATGCTCGATCGACCATGCAAAGGATATCCGATGGTCACAACAATTTTCCTATCCCTCAACCCAGGTGGTATTGAAATTTTGTGAAAGAGACACACCCATCCGATAAGTACTTGGTTAGATAACACACCTAAGGGTGTGTTTTTTTGCGGATGTGCATATGACTGGGGGAAAAACAGTATATAATGCATGATCGGCCATGCAAAACATATTTGAAGGTGACAATACTTTGCACGCACCTCAATCTAGTTGAAAAGGACTTGCATGCAAAGTGGAGCCCCCATTGGATAAGTACTTGTTTGATTAACACACCTAGGACCGTGTTTTTTTGTGGTTGTGCATGACACTAAGGCAAGAATGGTGTTTTATGCTTGATCGACAATGCAAAGCATATCCCATGGGCATAATACTTTGCACACACCTTCAACTAGGTGGAATTGGATTAGATGCAAAGTGGCACGCCCATCCCATAAGTGCTTGATCAGATAACATATCTAGCCGTGTGTTTTTTTACGGATGCGCATGACACTAGAGCAAAAATAGTATTTAATGCTCGATCGACCATGCAAAGGATATCCGATGGGCACAACACTTCTCTTACACCTCAACCTAGGTGTTATTGAAATGTTCTCAAAGAGGCACACCCATCCGATAAGTACGTGGTCAGATAACACATTTAAGGGCGTATCGACTAGAGAAAAAATGGTGTATAATGCGTGATCGACCATGCAAAGTATATCCGCCGATGGTGAAAATACTTTGCACAAACCTCAACATAGTTGAAACCGACTTGCGTGCAAAGTGGAGCCCCCATCCGATAAGTACTTGTTTGAATAACACACCTAGGGCTGTGTTTTTATGTGGTTGTGCATGACACTAAGGCAAAAATAGTCTTTTATGCTTGATTCACAATGCAAGGCATATCTGATGGGCATAATACTTTGCACACACCTTCAACGAGGTGGAATTAACTTACATGCAAACTAGCATTCCCATCGCATAAGTACGTGATCGGATAACACACATAGCAACGTGTTCTTTTACGGATGTTTTTTCATGGTTGTGCATGACACTAAGCCAAAAATGGAGTTTTATGCTTGATCGACAATGCAAAGCATATACGATGGGCACAATACTGTGCACACACCTTCACCTAGGTGGAATTGACTTACATGCAAAGTGGCACGCCCATCCCATAAGTGCTTGATCGGATAACATACCTAGTAGCGTGTTTTTTTACGGATGTGCATGACACTAGAGCAGAAATAGTATATCTAATGCTCGATCGACCATGCAAAGGATATCTAATGGGCACAACACTTTTCCTATGCATCAACCTAGGTTGTATTGAAATGTTCTCAAAGTGGCACAGCCATCCAATAAGTACTTGGTCATATAACACACCTAAGGGCGTGTTTTGTTGCGGATGTGCATATCACTAGGGAAAATACAGTGTATAATGCCTGATCGACCATGCAAAGCATATCCGATGGTGACAATACTTTGCATGCACCTCAATGTAGTTAAAACGGACTTGCGTGCAAAGTGGAGCCCCCATCCGATAAGCACATGTTTGAATAACACACCTAGGGCTGTGTTTTTATATGGTTGTGCATGATACTAAGGCAAAAACGGTGTTTTATGCTTGATCCACAATGCAAAGCATATCCGATGGGCACAATACTTTGCACACACCTTCAAATAGGTGGAATTGACTTACATGCAGAGTGGCATTCCCCTCACATAAGTACTTGATCAGATAACAGACCTAGCAACGTGTTTTTTTATGGATGTGCATCATACTAAGGCAAAAATGGTATTTACTACTCGATTGACCATGCAAAGCATATCCGATGGGCACAATACTTTTCCTACCCCTTGACCTAGGTGGTATTGAAATGTTCTCAAAGAGGAACACCCATCCAATAAGTACTTGGTTAGATAACATACCTAAGGGCGTGTTTTTTTGTGGATGTGCATATCACTATGGGAGAAACGTTGTATAATGCGTAATCAACCATGCAGAGCATATCCGATTGTGACAATACTTTGCACGCATCTCAACATAGTTGAAACAGACTTGCATGCAAACTAGAGCCCCCATCCGATAAGTACTTGTTTGATTAACACACTTAGGACCGTGTTTTTTCATGGTTGTGCATGACACTAAGGCAAAAACGGTGTTTTATGCTTGAACGACAATGCAAAGCTTATTCGATGGGCACAATACTTTGCACACACCTTAAACTAGGTGAAATTGACTTACATGCAAAGTGGCATTCCCATCTCATAAGTACTTGATTGGATAACACACCTAGTAGCGTGTTTTTTTACGGATATGCATGACACTAAAGCAAAAATGGTATTTAATGCTCGATCGACCATGCAAAGCATATATGATGGGCACAATACTTTACCTACACCTTATCTAGGTGGTATTGAAATGTTCTCAAAGAGGCACACCCATCTGATAAGTACTTGGTCAGATAACATACCTAAGGTCATGTTTTTTTGCGGATGTGCATATCACTATGGAAAAAATGTTGTATAATGCATAATCAACCATGCAGAGCATATCCAATGGTGACAATACTTTGCACGCATGTCAACGTAGTTGAAACGGAATTGCATGCAAATTGGAGCCCCCATCCGATAAGTACTTGTTTGATTAACACACCTAGGATCGTGTTTTTTTATGGTTGTGCATGACACTAAGGCAAAAACGATATTTTATGCTTGATCGACAATGCAAAGCATATTCGATGGGCACAATACTTTGCACACACCTTCAACTAGGTGGAATTGGCTTATATGAAAAGTGGCATTCCCATCACATAAGTACTTGATCGGATAACACACCTAGCAGCGTGTTTTTTTACGGAAGTGCATGACACTAAGGCAAAAATGGTATTTAATGCTCGATCGACCATGCAAAGCATATCCGATGGGCACAATACTTTTCCTACACCTTAACCTAGGTGGTTGAATTACATGTAAAGTGGCATTCCCATCCCATAAGTACTTAGTCCAATAACACATCTAGGACCGCGTCTTTTGACGGTTGTGCATGACACTAAGGCCAAAACAGTGTTTAATACTTGTTCGACAATCCAAAGCATATCCGATGGGCACAATACTTTGCATGAGTCTCAACAATTGTGGTATTTCATTGCATGCAAAGTGGCACACCCATCTGATAAGTAGTTGGTCGGATAACACACCTAAAAGCGTGTTTTTTTATGGTTGTGCATGACATTGAGACACAAACGGAGTTTAATACATGATATACCATGCAAAGTACATCTGATGGGCACAATACTTTGCTCTCACCTCAAAATAGGTGTTATTGAGTTGCATGAAAAGTGGCGTGTTGGTTAGATAAGTACTTGATCCGATAACACACCTAGGACCGTGTTTTTTTACAAATGTGCTTGACATAGGCAGAAACGGTGTTTTATGCTTGATCGACAATGGAAAGCATATCCGATGGGCACAATACTTTGCACACACCTTCAGCTAGGTGGAAATGACTTACATGCAAACATCATGGAAAATTGCAAGTGCACTAAGGCACGATGTGTTCGCTATGATAAGGATAAGGGTTGGAATAAAGTGAGAGAAGCATTGGAAATGCTCTACTTTAAGTGAGTGGAGATTGTCCAACTGAATAAAATTTTACAGAGCATTGGGAATGCTATACTTTAAGTGAGTGGAGCATTGGGAATTGATACTTTGCCATGAAATATATTACAAATATTACATCATCACATATTCATATCAAAATTCTCATAACAGAAAGTTATATTTCCTAATAATCACATCATCACACATTCATATCATAAAATTGTGTGCATGAAATAAATATATAAATATCATGACTACATGCCACTTAAGTAATAAGTCAGAAATTGGAGTATAATCAACAAAAATTACATCATGATTCATACATTGCAACAAATAAATGTTAACCATAATATTCATGGAGTAAACAACATCATGAGAATATGCTCCTCATGCATATATACAAACACAACATCATACATGCATCACAACTCTTCTGATGCTTCTAGTGGAGACTGTGGCAACTCTTTTGATGCTTCCAATGGAGGCTATGGTGCTCTAGATGTACACTCAGTCTCCACTTCTTCTATAGTATGTAGTGCTTTCGAAGTAGACTCAGTATCCTCTTCCTTAAATGCAAGCGGAGGCTATGGCAACTCTTCTGATGCTTCCAGTGGAAACTGTGGTGCTGTTCTGTAGTGTGCAGTGCTTTCACAGTAGACTCAGTCTCCTCTTCCTTAAATGCAAGCTCTGATATTGCTTCAGTTGCACGTTGTATTCTAATGGCAGCAATTAGGTCTCGAATGATTTCAGCCCTAAACAATTGTATATCCTTCTCTGAATATTTGAGCTCCAAAGAGTCTTCCGATGAGATCTATGGCTTAAGTGAGAATTTCTTTGAAAATCAACATGCAGTTGTAGGCAACTCTCCACCCACAACTATGCCCATCTTCCTGCTCTACTACTAAACGCTTTTGGAAGTCTACCGAGTCTTTGTACTGTCCTGTTTCTCTAATAGCAGATACCAACTTCTCAATCGACTTGCTCATCATGACATATTAAAAAAACTTAGTGTGTCTATTACATAAGGTACATAATATAGAAGTAACAACAGATTAATAGAATACTTACATTTGCACTGAGCCATGAAAGCCTACAATCGAGTTAACAAACCAACAATAGTTGTCTTCAAGGTCCCAAACCACTAGACTCCAATGTTCCCTACACAAATAATTAAGAACCATTATTATTTAACACAATGTTGCTAGTATAAGATGAAAATAAAGGTTGCCATGATACTTACATCTCGTGATATGCCATAAATAGGACTCGCACGCCATGTAAATTTGTAACCATTTACAAACATCGACTATCATCTTTCTGCTATCGCTAGGTATAGGAGAAAGGAGGGAATCCAACATATACACACGGATTTTGTACGGCTCTACCAAATCGTGAGATAACTATACTGCACCAACAAATAAATGAATATTAGCTTATTAGATTTAATCAAAATATTAAATTGTCAAGCAAAGAAAAAGTTTGTATCAAACCTGAGAATGGCCATCATAATGTTGTTATTAACCTCATTTGAAGCTCTAAAGAGGATTGAAATCTCCTCTCCCCCAAATTCAAGATAGTGAGGTCTATGTTGAATCATAACCCTAACATTAAAAGAGCTTCCCAATTCTTCCAATGAAGCCATGTTTGTAGAGTTGAGGTCTTCTATCCCCTTTGACTCTTTGACGGCATTCATTTCGCACTCCTCTGAGTCATTATCTATTTGCCTTGTGGGAGGGTCCATAATGTTACCCTTAATCATTGCTCGAATGGTACATGTTATAAATGCATAGAGATGCAAATCCGTATATGTTGATAGTGTGGTGTCATTTTGTATCTCAAAATTTTGACCAAGTACCAAAAAGCAATTGTAGCCCACCCTCCATCCACAATTATAGATGTGGCTATTCTCTTGATGTGATACCTGACATGTTATATACTCTATTTGTTGTGCCAAGTCACATTGCCGCATTACTGTGTCGATAGCACCTACTAACTTTCGAGCTGATCTGCACATCAAAACATATAACAACAGTGAATATGTGCATTGCATATCAATCTACATGTTAACAAGTGACAACAAGTGTAGTCTATACTCACTCTAACATAGTGCCATGGACGGATGTCATTGAGTTGGCAAAGAAGCACTTCTTCGCAAAGATGTCCATGACTACCAGACTCCAATGCGAGCTGCATTATCAATAAAGAATAATTACTGTGTTTGAGACAATTCTAGCAATGCATTAGGAAAAACAAGTAGGGCTTGATGCTTACTTCTCATAATATGCTGTAAAAATAACTCGTGCATCATTCATAGGAACGTGCTTCAACCACTTGCAAACATCCTCTATGGTTTCTTCTTTGTTGCTAAGCACTTCTGAAATACGAGGATCGAGCATATATGAAACGCTTTGTATATTTTGCGAAAAATTTGCTATAACATTACTATATTAAAAAAAAAAGTATTAGCTTCTTGGGTTTAATCAAAATAGGCAAAGTATAAAGCCAAGGAAAAGGCTGCATCAAACCTGAGGATGGTTGTAATGACTTTGACATTAACCTCTTTCTTAGGATTCAAGAGGATTGAAATCTCTTCTTCACCAAATTCAAAAAAATGAGGTTGTTGTCGAATTAACAACATAGCAGAGAATGAACTTCCAATCTGCTCCAATAGATTCATATTTTCATGACTCATCTTATTGAGAGAGTAGTCTACATCATATTCTTCTTCACTTGCTATGTCTTCTACATCCTCCTTTTGCTATAAAAATATAAAAAAGTTATGCGATGTACACATCCCAAATAAAGGCTTAAACAAGTAGATAAGGTTTCATACATGCTTTCATTAGAGTGAGTCTCTCCTCCACTTGGAGCAAAAATTTAAAAAGTAAGGTTTCAAACATGCTTTCATTAGAGTGAGTCTCTCCTCCTCTTGGAGGAAAAATTTAAAAAGTTATGAGATCTACACATCCCAAACAAAAATAAAGGTTTTAAAGGTTTTAATAATCATAGAAGTATAAAGATAGCATGCTTTCATTAGATTCAGTCTCCTCTCCTCTTGGAGGAAAATATTAAAAAGTTATGAGATTTACACATCCCAATTAAAGGCTTGAACAAGCATACAAGTATAAAGATAAGGTTTTATACATGCTGCAATGTAGTCATATTTTTAGGTTGTTTCCCAATGGTAGCAGTTAGACGCTGAATACTCTCAGCCCGAAATGCTAGTAGATCGGCCTCTGTATATGATTCCATTTTGACTGGTAACTCCAAATCAAAAATCTCTCTAAGAAACAACATGCAGTTGTAGGCAACTCTCCACCCACAGTTGTGCCCATCTTTTTGCTCCACTGGCAGACGTCTTTTGAATTCTACTTGGTCTTGTTGCTCTGTGGTTGTTCTGACAACAGATACTAGTTGATATGCAGCACTGTCCATCATGACATATTAAATATATTAATATGTCATGATCATAAGATACAAAATAAGAAAGTATCAAAAATATTAAGAGAATAATTACCTTGGGGAGTTGGCATGATAGCCTTCCATTGAATTTACAAACCACAAACGGTTGAGTTCTAGGTCCCAGATGATCAGACTCCAATGTGAGCTACACGACCAGAATAAAAATGATTATTGTTTCACACAAACTTGCCAAGGAAATAGTAAAAATAAGGATAGAGTTGATACTTATGCCTCATGATAAGGCATAAAGATGACTCGCGCCCCATCTAAATTCAAAGGGCTTAACCAGGTACAAACATCTTCTATAGTCTTTTGAGGAGAGCTAAGAATAGAAGAAAGGAGAGCATCGAGCATGTAGACATGATGCTGCACTGCACTAGGAAGCTGAGAAATAACTACACTACACCAAGAAATAAACAAACATTAGCTCATAGAATTGATTTGCATTCTGCACTAGGAAACTGATATATAACTACACTGTAAATAAATAAACAAATGTTAGCTCATTGAAGTCGCAACAAATAAACAAACGTTACCTGAGAATGGCCAAGATAACATTGTCATTAACCTCTTTTAAAGGATTGGAGAGGATTCAAACCTCCTCTCTACCAAAGCTCAAATACTAAGGTTCTCATTTCAAAACGATCCTAACTTTAAATGAGCTCTCCATTTTATCCAATGCAGCTGAATTTGCAGAATGGGTCTCTGTCATAGCTTGTATTCTATGTTTGGGGTCATTCTGCTTTTCCATGGTGTCTTTAAAGCTCTTGTGCTCATGGGATTCTTCAATCAAATTTAGAGGTGGTTGCATTGTTGAAGTAGAAGGGAGTGCCTAAATATTGACTTCATCCATTTCTTCTCCCTCTATTGCTTGTAAACAAATATGAGAGATTAGATTCATTATCTTTAAATTTAAATCTTATTTAAAAATTTGTATTTAGTTGAGAAATAGAGAGTTCATCCCCTAAGTATTGTCGCAGTGGCCTTTTTTCATAACCCTGCAAGCCATAATCATCAAAGAAGGCATCATCATGTTTGTCTTCATCCACCAACCTCTCTCTGAACGGGTCATGTAAGTCCATCTTTTCATCATCATCAATTGGGACATTATGATCTTCAAGATAATCATCCATGTCATTAGTGTCCTTGTGGTCTATCTCTTTTTCATTGCCTGTGGTAAGATCTGCTTGAAGCTAAAAATAAGTCATGAAATGCTTATTTTCAATAATATTTGTGGAGTTGCCTTTTCTGAGAAGATCCTCAAATAAATATCCCATCCTGCACAAGGTGACCTCCCAACCTGCCGGTAGCAAATTCTCCATCATGGTAAGCAAGAGACTCCCACTTTTTTCAGGACTTCCATAGTTGTTTTTTTGATAATGTATGGACTTGGGAATATCTTGCTCTTCTAGCATCAATCTCAAATTATTTGAATTCCCTCTTATGTTCTTTTGTAAGGAGTGATCAGGGTTGGGACTCCGCATACACAAAAAGAATGATTCAAGAGATTGAATCGCTATGCCACATTCTCTCTTGCCTCTCTTTGCTGCATAAACACCACTATAGATCTTCAAATTTGATGAATATGCTCACTCGAGAGTGACCTGCATGGCTTCTTTGTCTTTTTTATCAACAAAAATGACAATGTTGCAAATTGCCACTTTGCTAATGGTGGTATATACTAATCTATCAATGAAGTTATGGATATCATCGCTAGAAACTTCATTGATAAAGAATAGTTGTGACTTATCCCATGCTAACTCATTCTTGAAGAAGTCATCTTCTGAGACTCCCCTGAAGTTCACAAGATTTTGAGACTCTGCCGTAACCTCTACATTGAAGTGAAAGTTTTGATGCATATCTGTCGGCATCCTTATCTCACTGATTAATCTTTCCACATATGCAACCACCTGTTGTGGGATTTCTTTTCTCATATAAGAGGTTACTATTTCTGACCCATCTTCATCCTTTTTAATCCACCTGTTTGCCCATAGCTTTACCTTGGGTGTTGAAAAAGAAGCTATATGCTTGACCACATTATAGTCAATGTTACAATGAGTAAGTGGAATTTGTTTCTCTGACAGCAAATACTTAATGGCACTATGCACTGCATCATGCCTCACTTGTACATTGATGCATTCTTCCATGCAGTGGTCTTTGTCTTTTTTTCCAAAAAACCATTCTTTCTTTAAAATTTTTTGTGCTACCATGGATGCATACTTGTCAGATAAGTACTTTATAGGCCTCCACATCCTTGCCGTCAACTCCTCCTTATCCATTACCTTTGACTTTCCAGAGATAAACAAAGGAGCTTCATAGGTCAACTGTCCACGCTCACAAGCAATGCACGTTTCAAGCATCTCATTGAACACTTCAACAGGACGAAATATGATAGAAGTGTAGTCGGCATATCTGTCCCTCACCACCTTGAGGCTTGTCATACTTTCTTCTCGCTCTTGAGTTCCCCTAGGCACAACTACACTCAAAGAAGTATAGAAGTTTGTGAGTGTGTCGGCATCTGCTTTTGTGACCTTTCACTTCAAATCAAGATTTGGAGAAAAAAATGTTGTCCACATAACCCTTGCCTTCTGTAGGACCTCTGATGTTGAGGATATCTTACACTTTCCATGGACACAATGATTAAGTCTTTCAAACTCAATCAAATACTTGATCTCATGCTTGAATATACAGATTGTTGCAGGATAATAATGGAATGAACTTATCTTTGTAAATTGTTTTGAAGTGAGTCTTTTGACCTCCTTTGCTTCCTTTGCGATTTGATTACAAGCATAAGCCCAATGTTGACCATCAATGGGCTGGAATCTGCAATGAAGGAGGAATTCCTTCTTTGCTTCCTTTAGCATATTCTCACCTTGTGCCTCTTCGCCTTGTTCATGTGGAATATTTTTAAGAGCATCTTTAAAGAATCGACTGAAGGTTTCCTCGAAATGTGTAGGCCCTGTAAATGTTATTTGATCCAGAAAACTATTTTTGATTGGACAAAACATTATTGGGTGCAAGACCACATTGCTTGCCACAGGTTTCTTACCATCTCTCAAAGCCTCATATATTTGCAATGCATAGGATATATCAATGCTTCGGGTATTAGTAAAGATAGCTGCATCTCACATCATCATCTATAACTACTTCATTAAGACATAGATTAAGATTTTTGATTGATGTGAGTTCATCCTGATCATCTTCAGCCTCGGGTTCTGAGTCTTCTTTATCTTTCTCTTCTTTTGACCATTTTTCATCCACATTATCTCTCTCTACAGTGGGACGATGCCTTTTTTTACTGCTTGGAACCCTGGCTCTTACACTACTAGCCTTTTGCATTTCACGTCGTGGTTTGCTAGCAAGAGCTTCTAGCATAACTGCAGTGGATCGACCTTGATCTTCTTCAATTTTTTTTAATTCCTGTGCACTCAAGGCTTGTGTTTCATCATCCTTAGTTACATCCACCATTTCTTGCTCTAGAAGTTTGCGCTCATGTTCTACTATTTGTGACAATGTGCCTATTCTTCTTGTCCCTGCATCGAAGTCTGAGCTTTTTGATCTCCTTCATGTGAAGATCCTTGAATATGAGGAGCATATTGTGCATCCTGAAAGTACTCAAACATTATCTTTGCATGCATCCTTTTTGTCACCACACTAGGAAATTGCTCCCAAGTATATGAAAGAGCCTCCAATGCACTTTGCAGCTCTGGAAACTTTGATGGTTGAGGAGGAGGCATCACAAAGTTCTTTGAGTCTTTCCTTGACACAACAAAATGAAGACCGCCAACTTTAGGATCTGAACTCTTTGTAAAAATATCCATAAAAGTCTCTTTTGGCTCTATCATTATGCCTACTACAAGGCTTGAAGTCATATCTTTTTTTAAGAAAGTAGCATCCCATGGATCTTCAAGAGATCTTCAACACCATTGAACTCCCTTTTGACATAAGTAGAAAGAGTCTCTTTTCCTTTTGATGAAGAAACCAAGCTCTTCTGCCCATGTGATATCGAGTCCACCTATTAAGGCCCTCTTAAGGCCATTGGGGCTATATTCCTTTCCTTTCAAATTCAAAGTGACATCAGAAACCCATTCTCTGATCTTAGAGTCATTTAGGATAGCCACCACATTAGTTGATTGCTCCATAATCCTATAAGAAAAGATAATGAAGAATTTAGATACCTATAAGTAAAGTACAATATACAACGCTTGATACAATAAATGTGGAAATAGCCCAAAAGGCTTTACAAGGCTTCATATGGCAATAAATGTGGGAAATAGCCTAGAAGGCTTTACAAGGCTTAAATATTTGTACAAATGTAAAAAAATTAGCCAATAAAGCTTTACAATAATATAAAATGTCATCTAGTGATAAAGCTTCAATCTTCATGAAGACATGTAATTTGTCCATCCATTGATTTGCCCTCTAGTCATAAAGCTTCAATCTTCATGATGACATGTAATCTGTCCATCCATTGATATCTATGCACTGATACCAACTGATGCAATCTACCCACTAAATACTATTCCACTGATATCCACTTATGCAGCCCACATGATATCCACTTATGCAGCCCACTGATACTCGTTAAATAGTGAATGGTCGGGATGGTCGGGTTTATTACAAGGCACTTCATATGACAATAAATGTAAAAAATAGCATAGAAAGTTTTACAAGGTTTTTTATGACAATAAATGAGCTTAAATATTTATACAAATGCAATAAAAATAACCAATAATCATCAAGCTCCAATATGTCCCATGACATGTAATCTGTCCATTGATATATGTAATTTGTCCACTGATATCTGCTCATGCAATCTACCCACTGATAAACTTCTTGCTAAATGGTAAAAGGTCTTATTTAATAGCATGTTATGAGTGTTAAACTGCATGTGAGTGAAGGGATTGACAACGATTAGGAACGAGTTAGAAAATTTGAGCATGGCTTCGATTGGCAACTTGGAGAATTGTCTCTCCTTTAAGGCAAATCTAATCTATGCTAAACTATGCTAAACCAACCATCGAAGCAAAGAAAAGCAATAAATAATTTCTTTTTCTGTGTTCATTTTAATGTGCTGGGGTTTAAGAGGCTTAAATATGCAAAAGAAGGGGTTTTGACGTAGAGGCTAAACCTGCATGTGAGAGAAATGAAGAACAAGTATCTAAAGAAAAGTTAACATTTTTCAATTTAAAAGATGAATATATATATAAATATTATCTCACCTTTAAAACAAACCATAAATTCACTCTTTTATAATTTTTTAAAAGTATAATATAAAACATGTAAATATATAAAACTCTCTTTACTTTCTCTCTCTCTCTCGACTCCTAAATCTCTCTGTAGCCATAGTCAAGACACCTCATTCTCTCTCTTAATCTCTCTCTCTCTCTCTCTGACAACTCTTATGTGTTTCCCTCTCTGTCCTCATCCCACTCATTCTCTCTCTTAGTTTATCTCAAGTCTCTCTTTCTCTCCCTCCCATGGCGGCTAAGATTTTTCATTCTCTCTCTTTATCTCTCTCTCTCTCTCCCTAGGATTTGTAATTATTTCTCTCTCTCTCTCCATCTCTCTCCTCTCTCTCTCTCTCTCCTCTTCTCTCTCTCTCTCTC